>NW_024386487.1:0-11224 GCF_016835505.1 Polypterus senegalus
AAACAATAGTGTAAAAATAAAATGCATTGTAATGTAAATTCTTACCCAACATTTAAAAGAAAAAGATAAAATGAGCAAAAATAGATTGCCTTTAGACTAGAAGCATAATTAATAATTTTATAGCAATAATGGAAACCTGGCTAAATAAAGATGGGAATAAGTATAACATAGAGGTATACACATTTATAGGAAGGATAGACAGAACAGCAAAAGAGGTGAGGTTGCTGTTTATGTCAAACAGAATTTACATTTTATAATTGTCAATGAGCCCCATCTTAGTGAGGAAATGTGGCTTGTTTATTTTGTTTTTCATTTCATATACAGACGATCCTCACTTAACCACAAAGTTCCATCCCTATGACCAGGTTCTTAAGCGAGGAGCCACTAGCAGAGCCTGTGCCATGTGCCCCTCCAATCTGACTGCATTATTTTGGAGTGAACAGAATGAACAAGGATGCAGAAGCAGCAGCAGCAGAAGGAGTAGCATGGCACAGTTCATCTGGAGAACCCAATGCACACTGGAGATTTTTCTTCTAAAGGCTGAATTGAGACTCCCAAAACAGACTCCTCCAATGGACATTTTCTTCTCCGTTTTTCAGGATTACAGCCTCATTGTTGCTGCAGGAGGACCTCTGCACCTCTTGCGACAGAAGAGTTCAGCCAATTCAGAAGGGCAGATCATGTGCCAGGTGTGCAGCGGCACACTAACTGGGCAGACATGTAAATGAAGGCAAATACTGACCAACTGTGGGAACAAGACTGGATCAGAGTGATGTGAGATGGGATGTTTACACTGAGATGCCAAGCTGCTGTTTCCATGACCAAAGTTCTCGAAAAGTATATAATACCGACGGGTCGTAGAGCAGGTCGTGTCTGCATCGTTGTTAAACAGGTAGGTCATTAAGTGAGGAGTATCTGCAACTATCTTTTTGTTGTGTTGGAAAGCACTTCGAGCTACATTGCTTGTATGAAAAGGTGCTATATAAATAAATGCTGTTTGCCTGGAAAGTATTAGGGAAAGAGGCCTTATTTTAGGAGTGTGTCATACGCCGCCTAATGCAGACAATAATTCCATGCACATTTTTTGGTACTATTAAAGAGGCAAGTTTACAGGGTAATATTACAGTCATGTGGGACTTCAGCTACCTGAATATTAACTGAGATAACCTTGCAAATATCAGAACTGAAAAGAGCAGGAGTAGGAGCAGACACTGGGGAAGCCTGCTTGGATTTAGTATTTTGTAGTAATCAGGATAGAATTGAGGGTGTAGAGGTGATGGAATCACTAGGGTCAAGTGACTATAATATAATTCTCTTTGTTTTGGAAGAATGAGGATGCAACTGTTAAGTTTAGCTTTGGTAGGGCAAATTTTGAGCAGATGCTGCAAAGACTAACAAGGATAGACTAGAATAAACTTAATTGTGGGTACTGCTGAGGAGCAGTGGAACAAGTTTAAAAACATTTTACATATAATGCAAGACAGGCACATGCCTAAATTTGGAGTGAGTAGTAAATTAAAAAAAACTCTACAGTTGATTCATAAGAGTAGAGAAAGAAACTGCAAAGGAAAAATGGCAATATAAAGCATATAAGACTAATATGAATTGAACTCCAATGTGAATTGTAGGGCATATGAGAACATGAGGGCAACCATTAAGAAGAATATTAAGGATGCTAAAAGGTAGCTAGAGAGGAATATAGCAAATAAGGCGAAAGATGACACTAAGAGATTCTTTCAGTATTTTAGTAGTAAAACAGCAATAAAGGAGTAGGTGAAGAGCAGGAATAGTAAAGGGGAATTGAAAAAATAGGGCAGCATGGAGGTGCAGTGGTAGCGCAGCTACCTCGAAGTTAGGAGACCCAGGTTTAGGATACAGCTGGTTGGATAATGGATGAATTGAAAAATACAGATAGTGAATGCACTAAACGTGCATTTTTCTGGGGTCTTCACATATGACCAAGTAGATATCCTCCCAGCGTTAAAAGTGACTACTAAGGAGGTACTAAGTAATTTAGAAATTGTAGAAGGAAAGTACTGCTCATATTAAATAGGCTGAAATCAAACAAATCTCCCAGACCAGATATTTACTCTTGGGTTCTTAAGGAGGCTAGCGAGTACATATATAAACCCTTGATGCATGATTTTTGGAAGTCACTACATACTGGTGAAATTCCAAAGGACTGGAAAACGTTATATAAAAAGGGTGTCCAGGCAGAGCCCAGCAACTATTGGTCAGTAAGGTTAACGTGCATCACAAATAAACTAATGGAAGGAATTATTAAAGGAAAGACTGAGCAACACCTGGCAAGAGAGAGATTGAGATTGGGAGCATGCACTGATTACAGTGTGTAGCCACATCCACCACATTGCAAACCACCCAGATTGAGATCCAAGTGTAGAACATGAGTTTTACTAAACAGTTAGCATGGGTGCAGAAGAGAGAGGACTTTTTTATTAACATGCTGGAATTCTATGAGGAAGCAACAAAAGGATATGATCAAAGTGGAGCTTATGATATTATTTATCTTAACTTTCAGAAAGCATTTGATAAGGTGGCACATGATTGGTTGGGCATCAAATGAAAACAAGTGTGAGTTCAGGTTGTTTTATGGAGATTGGTGCAAATTTGCCTCAAACACAGGAAGCAGAGGGTTAATGTGCAGAAAATCATATCAGGTTTGGATGATGTTAAGAATGAAGTCCCACGGGGGTCAGTGCTAAGGCTGCAGTTATTTTTGATATACTGTATATAAGTAATTTGCATAGGCATACAGTAGGAGTAACAAACTGGATAAGTTTGCTGATGATACCAAGTTAAGTGGATTGAGAGATAATCTGGAATCCTTTAAATCATTACAGAGAGTCTTAGACAGTATACAGACATGGGTAGATTTATGGTAGATGATGTGACAGAAAATGTAAAGTATTACACATAGGAATTAAAAATGCTAGGTTTGAATACACAATGGGCGGTCAGAAATTCACGAGTACACCTTATGAGAAGGATTTAGGAGTCATAGTGGACTCTATTAGAATTAGAATTAGAATTAGAACAATCTAGACGAGAACAGGCCATTCAGCCCAACAAAGCTCGCCAGTCCTATCCACTTGCTTCCTCCAAGAAAACATCAAGTCGAGTTTTGAAAGTCCCTAACGTCTTACTGTCTACCACACTACTTGGTAACTTATTCCAAGTGTCTATCGTTCTTTGTGTAAAGAAAAACTTCCTAATGTTTGTGCGAAATTTACCCTTAACAAGTTTCCAACTGTGTCCCCGTGTTCTTGATGAGCTCATTTTAAAATACAAGTCTCGATCCACTGTACTAATTCCCTTCATAATTTTAAACACTTCAATCATGTCACCTCTTAATCTTCTTTTGCTTAAACTGTAAAGGCTCAGCTCTTTAATCTTTCCTCATAATTCAACCCCTGTAGACCTGGAATCAGCCTAGTCGCTCTTCTCTGGACCTTTTCTAGTGCTGCTATGTCCTTTTTGTAGCCTGGAGACCAAAACTGCACACAGTACTCAAGATGAGGCCTCACCAGTGCATTATAAAGGTTGAGCATAACCTCCTTGGACTTGTACTCCACAGATCGTGCTATATAACCTAACATTCTGTTAGCCTTCTTAATGGCTTCTGAACACTGTTTGAAGTTGATAGCTTGGAGTCCACTATGACTCCTAAATCCTTCTCATAAGGTGTACTCTCGATTTTTCGACCGCCCATTGTGTATTCAAACCTAATATTTTTACTTCCTATGTGTAATACTTTACATTTACTGACATTAAATTTCATCTGCCACAAATCTGCCCAAGCCTGTATGCTATCCAAGTCCTTCTGTAATGATATAACGGATTCCAAATTATCTGCTAATCCACCTATCTTGGTATCATCTGCAAACTTAACCAGCTTGTTACTTATATTCCTATCTAAATCATTTATATATATTAAAAATAGCAGCCCTAGCACTGACCCCTGTGGAACACCACTCTTAACATCGCCAGTTCTGATGAGGTTCCTCGCACCATCACCCTCTGCTTCCTGTGTCTGAGCCAATTCTGCACCCATCTAAAAACATCACCCTGAATTCCCACTTCTTTTAACTTGATGCCCAACCTCTCATGTGGCACCTTATCAAATGCTTTCTGAAAGTCCAGATAAATAATATCATAAGCTCCACTTTGATCGTATCCTTTTGTTGCCTCCTCATAGAATTCCAACATGTTAGTAAAACACGACCTCCCCTTCTGAACCCATGCTGACTGTTCAGAATAACTCCTGTCCTTGTCATGTGTTGCTCAATCTTATCCTTAATAATTCCTTCCATTAATTTTCCTGTGATGCTTGTTAAGCTTACTGGCCTATAGTTGCTTGGATCTGCCCTGTCACCCTTTTTATATAATGGGATGATATTTGCCATTTTCCAGTCCTTTGGAATCTCTCCAGTGCACAGTGACTTCCTAAAATATGTGTCAAGGGTTTATATATGTACTCACTAGCCTCCTTAAGAACACGAGGATAAATATTATCTGGGCCTGGTGATTTGTTTGATTTCATCTTATTTAATCTGAGCAGCACTTCTCCCTCTACAATTTCCAAATCCCTCAGTACCTCCTTAGTAGTTGTGTTTACCTCTGGCAGGTTATCCACTTGCTCACTTGTAAACACCTCAGAAAAATGTAAGTTTAGGGCATCTGCTATTTCATTGTCTGTATCTTTTAATTCCCATTACTATTCCTGATGAACTTGACCTCCTCCTTAACTGTTCTTTTACTACTAAAATACTGAAAGAATCTCTTGGGGTCTTCTTTCGCCTTATCTGCTATATTCCTCTCCAACTGTCTTTTAGCCTCTCTGATATCCTTCTTAATGGTTGCCCTCATTTCTCATACGCGCTACGGTTCTCTTTGCAGTCATTAGTCTTATATGCCTTATACAGCAGTTTTTTCCTTTGCAACTTCTTTTTTAAATCTTTATTAATCCATCGTGGAGATTTTTTAGTTTCCTATTACTTCCAAATTTAGGTATGTATCTGTCCTGCATTACATGTAAAACATTTTAAACCTGTTCAACTGCTCCTCGACTGTCTCCACATTTAAAAGCTTATCCCAGTCTATCCTACTTAGACTTTGTCGCATCTGCTCAAAATTAGCCCTACTAAAGTTCAACTTAACAATTTTAGTCTTTGCATCTGTACTCTTACAAAATACTGAGAATTGTATTACATTATGGTCACTTGACCCTAGTGGTTCAATCACCTCTACACCCTCAATTCTATCCTGATTATTACAGAATACTAAATCCAGATAGGCTTCACCCCTTGTTGGTGCTTTAACATGCTGTGTTAAAAACAGTCGCATTACTTCTAAAAACTCCTGCTCTTGTGCTCCTCCATCTGTAAGGTTATCCCAGTTAATATTTGGATAATTAAAGTCCCCATGACTATAATATCCCCTGTAAACTTGCCTTTTGATATTACTAAAAGATGTGTGTTGAAATTACTGTCTGAATTGGGTGGTCTATAACACACTCCTAAAATGAGACCTTTTCCCAAATATTTTCCAGGCGAAGCCACATGTCCTCACTAAGATGGGGCTCATCATCCAACTGAAGATGACTTACATTTAATTCCTGTTTGGCATAAACAGCAACCCCACCTCCTTTTCTGTTCTGTCTATCCTTCCTAAAAAATGTGTATCCCTCTATGTTACACTCATCCCCATCTTTGTTATTTAGCCAGGTTTCCGTTATTGCTATAATATCATAATTGTGCTCTGCTACATACAACTCCAACTCACTTACCTTATTTTTGATACTTCTAGCATTAAGGCAAGCTATTTTTAATGTGTTAATCCTTCTATCTTTACGTGTTTGCTTAAAATTTACATTACTATGCATTTTTATTTCTACACCATTGTTTGTTCTTCCATGTATAGATCTAAATCTGGCCTGTCCTAAACTCCCTGCCCCCATTCCCTAGTTTAAACAATCCTCGACTAGCCTACACATACGCCTCCCCAATACATTGGTGCCCCTCCGGTTCAGATGTAACCCGTCACGGCGGAACAGGTCCCATCTGTTCCAAAAGGAGTCCCAATGCCCCATAAACCTATACCCTTCTACCCTGCACCAAGATTTGAGCCACGCGTTAAGCCTTCTAATCTCCTCAATCTTACCTGGACTGGCGTGGCACAGGCAGAACTTCGGAGAAGACTACCTTGTCAGTTCTGCTCCTCAGCTTGGTACCTAACTCTTTGAATTTGGATCGCAGAACTGACAGACTACCCTTATGTATGTCATTTGTTCCAACGTGGACAATGACAACTGGATCCACCCCCGCTCTGGCCAAGAGCCTATCCACCCTTCCAGGGAGGTCTCCCACCTGTGCTCCCGGAAGGCAACACACCGTCTGAGACTCTCTCTCTGGAGCACACCTGCGCTTCAATCCCCCTAATGATTGAGTCCCCAACTATCACTACCTCTCTCTTTTTGGGAACTGGTTTTGAGGTGGCCCGTTGGGGCTCCTCACCCTGCCTACCACCTCAGAATTATCAGAGTCACCGTCCAGCTCCGCCAGGACATGATAACGGTTAGACACTTCTAATTCTGGGGTTGATGCCCCCGGACAGTGTGCACCCTTTACCTTACGCCTTGCGACCGTGACCCACCTATTCCTACCTGTCTGGTCTGGAATCTCCTCCCGCGCCACCTTAGGGGTGCACACTATCTCTCTAAAGGACGCCTGTGTTAAATGCAAACAAGAATGTTTGGTTATACAGCACAATGTGTGGAGTACAAAGTCAAAGGAGGTTATGCTCAGGCTTTATAATGCAGTGGTGAGGCCTCATCTGGAGTACTGTGTACAGTTTTGATCTACAGGCTAGACAAGGCAGTGCTAGAAAAAGTCCAGTCAAGAGCGACTCGGCTGATTCCAGGGCTACAGGGGATGAATTATCATGAAAGATTAAAAGAGCTGAGCATTTTCATTTTAAGAAAAACAAGAGAAACAGGAGACATGATTTAAGTATGAAAAATTCTGAAGGGAATTATTACAGTGGATCGAGACTGTTATTTTAAAATGAGTTTATCAAGAACATGGGGACCCCATTGGAAACTTAAGGGTAAATTTCACACAAACATTAGGAAATGTTTCTTTATACAAAGAACGATAGACACATGGAATAAGCTACCACATACTGTGGTAGACAGTAGGACTTCAGGGATTTTCAAAACTAGACAATGTTATTTTAGAAGAATTAAGAAGATGGGACTGGCAAGATTGTTCTGATAAATGGCCTGTCATCTTGAATGTTCTAATGTTCTTCGCCTGTGTTAAATGCAGACAACATTGGAGCAAAGAAAACTGGTGCAGTTGTAGCGCTACTGCTTCACAGTTAGGTTCACATCCTGGGTCCTCCCTGTGTGGTAGCACTTTGAATAGTGAGAAAAGCGCTATGGAAATGTGATGAATTATTATTATTATTATTATAATGATGCCCCCACAACTTGCGGCCTGCAGGATATTAAAGAAGAGTGTCCTATGATAAAACGTGCAGGGGTCTGAGGGGGAATAAACTATAGGTGGGAGTGTACTCCAGATTCCACAGCACTATTTTTCCCCTAACACTTGGCTCCCATCCTCCAAAGAATCTACATTGTCAAACATGGAGGGAAGTTCAACTGGTCTGCAAACCTGTATCAATGACATTATTGGTGAATTTTGAGAATCTAAGAAAGGAAGTATTTGTGTGCACCACTAATTACCAGAGGGTCAGTAACTTTCATTGCATGATGCACAGTTACTTTGGTTGATAGTATGACAAGAATTCCACTCAAGATTGTGGACTATCGAATGCACACCAGCTGTGGCAAGTCAAGTCTGTGACATAGTCAGACCTTCCGTCATACTGAAGGAAGTCCATCGCATCACATTTGAGGATTCGCTGCTTGGCTTAATCCCCAACTTCACAAGACAAGAAGTTCTTCTGAAATTCACCTGTTACCTTCTTTGTGCTGCAACACTTGCCATTTCAGCCAGTGCACAATATTTTCAACACTCTGCATGATGCCCTGTTCAATGGCACCTTCACACATGCTCAGACTCTGGAGTCATACCCAACAGACCACAGGGATGGGATTTTGAGAAACAGGCCAATTATGGAAAAAGTATAAAAATATTTATACCAAGTGTGCCAAATCACAACCTTGTTCCAAGCAATACATTGTCAACAAAACCAGTTCTCGTGCATTGACACAATTAAAACTAAGGTGTAATTATAATAGAAATGCGTAAAGATGACAGAAGCAATTACTATTTTCCCCTCATTCTCTTCTCCTGAGAGCTACAGTAATAAGGGTAAAGAGACATCACCCAAACACAATAGGCAAAACGCGTGCAAGACTAGCAGCTCACTGTGATGAATCGAGCACCACACAGGGTTAACACTCCATCCTGGTGTCACTTCTCCAATAATTCAGAAAACTTCACCTTCTCTCCCACATGGAGCATGAGGTCACTAGCAAAACGAGTCAAAAGTCCCTCCAGTACATGCAGCACCTTTTAACCCTGGCTTATCGACTAATTTAACAAAAGCTATTATGTATTCTTGCAGCCAGTCCCAGTCAAATACTGTTCTCATCCCCAACTATAGGCCTGCACACCATCATACTTGTAATGCTGCATTCAATCACTTAATCACAACCCATCCATCACGTGGCAACAAACCTGCACACACATACCAACATGAGACAAACCCCGCTCAGGTAACTGTTTCCTAAATACTCTCTGGGCCCTTTTCTCTATAAAATGGTTTTTCACCATTCGAAATCTAACCTGATGCATTACATCAGCAGTAACATCAGGATGTCAGACCCTCCTATTGAGCCTGCACGCTGCAACCTTGTCACATCCCTGTGCAACTGTCCAGCTACATGCGCTTAGCACTCCTGCTGTATCACAACTCATACTTGCAGGCATAACTTACCTCCTCAATACATTGAGGTACATTAAGAACATAAACCAATTAATCAAAAAATGGTAAACTTCTATAACAATTGCATAATTTCAGATTTACAATAAGCCTGATTGGACTAACACTTCCTTAGAAGACTAATTGCTACAAATTCTTTCAATAATTCTCATGTTCTATCCATGATACTTCTTGAGCCTTTCTAGATATATTTTATTTATGGAGAACATATTCCATGTTCAAAATGCTTTTTCATCGGAGTTCGAGCAAAACATTTTGATCAGAAGGTCATTCCACAGAAGAATGGCAAACTCACTTCTTTGACTGGGTAGCAGACAATGCAAGTGGTTTTGTTGCCAAGACAGGGTACATGTTTTCATATTACTAGCATTTGACTTCCACAGATGTAGTTGGAGAAACTTTCCCTCCACTCCCACCCAACCAATAGCAACCCCCAACCAATGAAGCTATTGGCACAGTGACCAAAACCACTGTCCCAAAGCCGATGGGGAGTAGTCACTAAACTGTGTGAAAAACACAAATCTTGACTATGTCTTCATTTTTCTCTTGGCACTCTGGGAAGTGCAAATAAACCCCAGTGATATTGTAGTTTAGCTTGATGTGTACAATGGGCCCTGAAGGAGCGAGTTTGATTTGGATTGTGTGGTTGTCCTGTTAGTCTTCACGCGACCCTGGCCAGTGATTGCTATTGTAGCTCATAAAGGCACGTGTCAAACACTTTCCTTAGGTGCTGACAGACGTTCTGTCCCTGTTGATATTCCACATCCACATGTGCTGGTGCTACAAGAAAGTGTTGGCTGACTGGTTGCAGTATATCCTGAACAGTTGGACTCTTCCTACCTGGACTGGTTTCTGGTCATTTAGATGTACAGTTAGCTGGGTCTCCGAGTGCCAGCACAGTCATGTGTCACTTTTTCTTTTAGTCTTGTGACAGGTTGTCCAGAAACAAAGCCACTCAAAGGGACCAAATGACTGCACAGACATCTTTTCGAGAAGCATACCAGGGCTTGGACCACACAGTCCTTGCAGTATCTATTAAAACATATTACTTTAAAATGGCCTTTTTATAACTTCACTTTAACTTAATATTGATACTCTGTATGTTCAATTCATCACAATAACTATTCATAGTGGCTCTAAAATCCCGTACTGACCCCAACTCTCTTCTGTTTCTTTTTCTGGTTTCTTTGTGGTGGCGGCTGCGCCACCACTCACTCAAAGCATCATAATGCACCAACATCCAACATTGATGGACTGAAAGCCAGAAGTCTACGTGACCATCATCATCAGGTCCTTCCATGAAAACCCTAAATACAAAGAGGACTGTTTGACTTATGTTAGATAGATTGCCCAGAGGGGACTGGGTGGTCTCGTGGTCTGGAACCCCTACAGATTTTATTCTTTTTCTCCAGCTCTTGGAGTTTTTTTTTTTTTCCTGTCCACCCTGGCCATCGGACCTTACTTATTCTATGTTAATTAATGTTGACTTATGTTTATTTTTTATTGTGTCTTCTATTTTTCTATTAATTTTGTAAAGCACTTTGAGCTACATATTTGTTTGTATGAATATGTGTTGATTGATTGATATTGGCACACAACTGCCCACAGCACTCTCTCCTCCCAAAAAACTCCAGTCCCACATGCCAAGTGTTTGTTCTCCATCAACACCAGGAAGGAACTCAGCATAGCAGGACCAAGGCCTGGATCACCTCCATATCTTTGGCTTGACCGAAAATGGAGGTGATAAACTATGTAGGAATGATATTTGTAGATTAGAGCTCAGCTTCTAACACTATAATTCCCTTTAAACTTAAAAACAAGCTCGCAGCTACTTTCAATACAGGAGTCCCATAGCTGAGTACAAAGTCCTTCTATAACCATGACTGTACTGCTAGGAACAGGTCTAACATCACTGTAAAATTTGTTGATGACATAGCAACAGGGCTCAATGCAGAGAAGAAACAAGAACTATAACACACTTGTGACAGCTCAACCCTGTCTCAGTATTGCCAGAACCAAAGTGATAATGGTGTTGATCCGATTACCATTAATGTCACTACAGCAGAGAGAGGGAGTGGTTTTGTGTAACAAAGTGCAGCAACTCCTTTTTCTAATCTGGCATGGCTGAAGAGGTTTGGTATGAGCATGTGCACCTTCAGATTTTTACACCTGCACCATTGAAAGCATCCTAACTGGTTTGCGTCACTGCCTGATATGGAAACTGCACTGG
>NW_024386488.1:0-29375 GCF_016835505.1 Polypterus senegalus
TTAGTACTTTCTGTTCACTTTCTAGTAAGTGCTAAGAAGTTGGGCAGAGTTTGGCAGTGTATCTTTCTTCAGGTTTCTAGATCTTGCATTTTAAATGTTACTTCTATGTGCTGTAATAAGTTACATTTCTGATGGTTGCAGTTTTATAGGTATTACAAAACCTTGATTTTGTAGAAAGGAAGATCTTGCTTAAAGTTGCAAGATTTCTTCAACAGTAGCACTCACTTTTCCATTGTCTATAGAAAGGGTGCTTCCTGTTGGGGTAGTTTTAGCTGACAGAGTCCCCAGTTAAACAAGGTTGTGACTCATATATGAGAATAGTAGAAAACTGCAGAACTGTAAGAAATGGAAGTGATATGGAAAAACAATTATAAGTCTGTAAAACTTCTTCAACAGTTGCACTTACTTGTTTGTTTGTGTGGTAAGTGCTTCCGTTAGGGTAGTTTCTAGCTGAGGAGTCTCCAAAAAAACAATGTTGTGACTTATGTATGAGAATAGAAAAAACTGCAGAACTGTAAGAAATGGGTTACGGGAAAACAATCCTAGTCTGTAAAATTTCTTCAACAGTTGCACTGACTTGTTTCTTTGTAGTGGTAAGGCTTCCTGTTGGGGTAGTTTTAGCATGACTTTTCAACACACCTTCCTGTGTTGTGAAGAAAGAGAAAAAACCTATTGAATAGAAAATGATTTATTCATCTGTTTTTCCCTAGGAGTTTAATTTTATGTCAATTAAACCATCCACATTTATGAAAACCAGTGATGGGTTTCTGTTGACTAGCTCTATGACTTTTGCTTTTTGGTACAAAAATGTTTTATGGCCTTATCTGAATTTCACCTCAACTTTGGTACTTTTTTGCTCAAAACCCAGTAAGTCTCAGAAGTTGGGGCAGAATTGGTAGTGTCCTAGCCTTCAGCATGTAAGATGTTGTAGATTGGGATGGATTAAATGTGTACAGCTATGAGAGGGGAAAAGGGAATATTCTAGATAGGGCAGTACAGTTGCAAAGGTGGTTTCCACAAGAGGAGCAGCTTTGTGTAGGTCTCTAAGGGGTGTTTCTAACGGGTTGCTTATAAAGGACATTTTCTCACACTATTCACCATTTTGGAACCAATGGAAGTAAATTTACCTGGAGAGAACTTTGTGCTTGGCAGGGACGTTCTTACAATGCCTAAGTAACTTCAAAGGAAAGCGTTCACTGTTCTAATGCAAGTAAGTGCTTTCTTTTGGGGGGAGCTTCGGGAAAAAACCTAATTCAAGGACAACTGCAAAGAAGAGTATTTTCTTGTACTTTCATGTTCAACGTTACTTTTTTAAATTTAACTTTTGGGTACTCGAGGATTAAAAGAGTTGTTTGATTAATTATCCCTTGCAATATAATGAAGACACGGTTTACTATTAGTTGCAAGTGTTTTTTTATCTTTTGTAGATTGTACTTTAAGGTAGGTAAAAGATCTCTTTAAATAAAGAAAGTTATAACCTAAACCATAGGAAACACCAACACTGAATTTGATTTTATACTGTTTATAAAACTTTAAGAAAATAGTTAATCATCTGTTGTTTGGGTATTTTTGTTTTTGATTTAGATTTAAGGGATAATGATCATGCTTCATCATTAAGAAATTGTTTTTTAAAGATAATACTGTCAAATATTGACTGACAAAGATCAGATAAAAAAATGAAATTCTGCACACTTAGTTTGGGTTGGGTGAAGATTTGATATTCCCCTCCAGATAAGAAAAGAAAAATAGAAGGAAAGGTGAAAGGGGAAAGGAGTTTTTAAATTTGGGGTTTAAATTTTGGTTTGCAGTTAGTCTGTCCGTGAAGAAAGGGGAAATTTTGAAAAAAACCGGGGATCCCAATAGAAGTTTAAAAGGGGGTGAAACCTTTTTATAATTTTTGAGTTTGCTTAAAAACCCTATCCCTTTAAGATTTCTTGAGTTAATTGAATTTACTTTTTGTTCTTTTTATAAGCTAAGAATTGGGAAAGGTGAAATTTTTTTATTCTAGCTTGATTTTAATTTATTTTCTAATAAGTTTTTGAGTTTCCTCTTTATTTTTTAAAGGAAATTGATTTTTAAAGGAAAAGGCTGATAATTTCTTCAATTTCATTTTCATTTTAAAATCTTTGTTTTTAAATTTTTTATTAAAGTTTTTAAAAATGAATTTTTAAATAGAAATTAAAATTTGGGAAATGTAGAAATTTTATTTAAAATTTAAATTTTTAAGTAAATTTTTGTTGGTGGAAGGTGTTGGCAATTTCTAGCTGAAATTTAAAAAATGTTGGTTATTGGAATAAGAAGAAACTGTAGGGAAATTCGTAACAATGCTCCAAATTACTTGAGATTTTTTTTGT
The DNA here is from genome assembly GCF_016835505.1 of Polypterus senegalus. Lineage (NCBI taxonomy): Eukaryota > Metazoa > Chordata > Cladistia > Polypteriformes > Polypteridae > Polypterus > Polypterus senegalus. Next base: position 2,355 of record NW_024386488.1, read on the forward strand.
AGTGGTAAGTGCTTCCGTTGGGTGTTTTAGGGGCTCCACCATTCTGTTTGAAAGAGAAACCCTTATAGAAAATGTTTTTCCTGTTTACAGTTTTAAATTTCCTCAAATTATGAAACCTGTCTTTGATTTTATTTTTTTTTTTTTAAAAGGTTTTTTTTGCTACCAATTTTAATTTTCATTTTGGGTTTTTGTCAATACAATTGGGGTATTTTTAAAAGTTTATGGGTTTAATTTAAAATATGATTGGCCAAAAAGGGGAAAAAAATGGGAAAGAGTTTCCACAAAAGGGGTTTTTAAATAGGAGGTTTAATTTTGGGTATAAAGGGTTTTAATATTAAAGGAACATTAAAGGAATTTTAAAGGGGGAAACTTTGCGGGCTGAATTTCTTGGGGTTTTCAAAAGGGATTAGCAAATTTCTTTGGGAATTTTAAAAAATTTTCTGAACTTTACATTTTTTAAAGTATTTTTACTTAGAAAGGTTTCTAATAATTTTTGGTAAATTCCGAATAATTAAGGAATAAAGAAGAATTTTTTTTTTTGTAAGTTTTATAAAATTCTCAATGGTAAAAAATTTCTTTATAAAACCCTTTTATTTTTTGGAAAAATTTAATTTGTTAAATGTTTTAATTTTTTTAATTATATGGGTAATATTTTTTATTTTTTTTAAAATGTAAAAGAATTTTTTAAATAAAAATTTAATAAAAAAATAAAATTAAAATTTTAAATTGTTTTGATTTTGTTTATAAAATTTAACGTTAACATTGTTAAAAAATCTAAAAGTAAGAAGAAGTACAAAGGAAATGCTGTAATTATGTTTTAAATTTGAGTCCCTAATGATTTGTGCTTTTCTTTAATGGTCAAAAGTGAGGTTTTTTTTGGGAAAAAAAGGTTTTAAAAAATAAAAGTTTTAAATTATAAATTTGTTTTAAAATTTACTTAAATTTATCCAGTTTCCTGTCTTTAATTTGTACTTTTTTTTTTCAGTAAGGCAAGAGTTGGGAATTGGCAGTGACCCTTGGGTTATTTATTAAGTTTATTGTAAAATACCTTTTTAGGTTTTTGATTTTTATTTTTAAGAAATTTTTTTAAAAAATTTTTAAAATTACAATTTTCCTGTTTTCAGTTTATTTGGTGTTTTGGGGTTTTTAGTTTAGAATTCATTAAAAATTGATTTTGGAATAAAGGAAAGGGGTTTTAAAATTAAGGTAAACAATTACTGTTTTTTAAAAGTATTCTTGTTGTTTCTTGTTTTCCTGAAAGTTGGTTCCCAGATAAAAGAAAAGAAGAATGAAAATGGAAGAAATAGCTGAATGCAAATTAATTTCATTATGGATTTTTTTTGGGGTAATTTTCCATTGGGTTTTACTTTTAAGGTTTTTTTGGGGGGAAAATTGGTTAAAAATGATTTTTCTTGGTTATTTGGGATTAAAATCCAAGAAAAAATTTTAAAGGCGTTTGTTTTCTTCATGATTTTTCTTTGAAAATTTCTTTTGAAAATTTATTTCTGTTTTCCCAGATTTTTTTGAAAAAAATTTTAATGGTATATGTTTTTTGGGGAAAAATTTTAATTGAAGGTTAAAATTTTAGTAAATTTGATTTTTTGCCAAGGAAGTTTAAGGTTAAAATTTCCTGTTCAATATTTCTTGAAAAATTTGGAAATGGAAGAATTTGGGAAAAATTTTTGGGGGAGTAATCAAGGGTTTTTAAAGAAAGTTTGGAAGGTAATTTAAAGGAGCTTCTAAAAGGTTTTACAATGCAAGGGTTTTTTAATTTCCCGGTACTTTAAAATTTTTATCCAGGAAAAATGGAAAGTTTATTTAATGAAGGTTTTTTTTTGGCATTTTTAAATTTACTAAGAAAGTTTCCCTTTTCTAAGCAAACTAATTTTTTAAAAGTAAATTAAAATGTTAAATTTTTTATATTTCTTTTGGTTTATATTTTTGAATTTTTTATTTAGGTTTAAAAAGGTTTATTAAAAACCTTTAAATTAAAAAATATGAAATAAAATGGAAAATTTTAATTTGATTTTTGTAGATTTATTTTAAATTTTTCTTATTAATTTTAATTTTAAAAAAAGTAAAAAATAAAAAAGGTTTTAAAAATGAAATTTTTTGGAAAAATTTGTTTAAATTTCCATTATGGGTTTTAGTCCTTTTATTTTGAGCTTAAAAATCCGGTAAAGGGAAAAAATAAAGGATGGATGAAAAAATTTGAGGTTTTAAGGAATCTTTATATTTTATCCAAAAGGAAAATTTTTCGATTCCATTAATGCTTTTTTTATTTTTAATTGGGGTTTGGGGGGGTTTGAGGTTTTTTGGTTCTTGTTTTATTGATTTTTGTAATTTTCCCGTATTTTAAGATAATTTAAATTTTTAAAAAATATTTTGTTAAAATTTTTTAAGTTAGTTCAAATTGCTATTTTTTCCTAGGTTTCTATTGGTTTTTTTAATTTGTTAATATTTTAAAAGCAGAATTAGATTTAAGGATAAGGAAAATTATAAGTTTAAATTTAAAGTTCACTGACTTGTTTTTTTGTAGGGGTTTCCTGTTGGGGTGTTTAACAGGCCCAGAAAAATTTTTTTAAAGAAAGAGAAAAAATGAAGAAAAAGTTTGTGAAACTTTGTCTGTAAAATTCTTCACGTTGAGATTGTTTGTTGTAGTGTAAATTTGAATTTACTTGGGGTTAAAAAAAAAAACTTTGATAGAATGAAAAATCAGAATTAAAATGTTCCTGGGAAAACAATCCTTTTAATTTTTTCAATTGCCTATGTTTTTGTTTTCAAAAGTTGGGGTTTTAATGAATTCAACAAATTTGGGTTTTTAGAAAAAAATTCTAAAAAAATGTTTTAAACTGTTTTCTTGGGTTAATTTTTTAATAATTTAAAACCAGGAGGGTTTTGGAATATTACATTTTGTTTTAAAAAATGTTTTCCTTAAAGAATTTCACTTTTGGTTTTCTTGTTTATAAAAAATTCCCCAAAATTTTAAAGGGTATGTAAGAATTACCTTTGAATTTTTTTGGGAAAAATTTAAGTTAGGGGAATTAAAAGGTTTTTCAGAAGGTGGTTTGGGGGATGATTTCCTACGGCTAAAAGGAATTTTTTTCTTTAGATTTACCTAATAATTTTAAGGGAGAATTTAAAGTGGTTTTAAAGCCTGATTAAGAAAGTTTCATGATTCAAGGAATTTTTCCCTTTAATTATAATTTGGAACTTAAAAAAAAATTTTCCCAAAAATTACTTTAATTATTTAATTTTAATAACTTTAAGAAAGTTATATTTTTGAAAAATTTTCTTTTGTTATAAAAAATTTTTTTTAAAAATTTTTTTAAAGTTTTATCTTTTTAATTGAAATTAGTAAAAATTTAAAATTTTATAATTTTACTTAAAAATTTTTTGAAAATTTTACTTTTTAATTTTTAATTTTATTATTTAAGGAAAATTTTTTCTTATAAAAAGTATGAACTATCTTTAAATTTTTTATAATATTAAATTTTCATTTGGGTTTTTTTGTTGAAATTTTGTTTTATTGATTGGTTAGCCCCCTAATAAAAGAGAAATTTTAAAATTAAGACAGTCAAAAAAGGAGAATTCTAAAGTTATGGGGGACTATTTTTTTTTTTTTCTTGGGCCAAGAGTTAAAAGGAGGGATTTAAACCCGGTATTTGGAAAAATGGTTAGGGGAAAAAAAACCTTTTTTTATGTTGAATTCATTTATTTTGAAATTTTTGGGAAATTTTATTTTAAATAACTTTCTTCCTTTTAATTTTTTTGGGTAAATTTAAATGTATTACAGGTTGTTATTTTAATTTAAAATTTTCAGAATTAAATTTTTAATGTAAGGTTAAAATTTTGAAGGTTTTGGTTAAATGATTTTCTTCAGGGTAGCTTCCATTTTTTAATTTCTCGGTAGTTTTTTAAAAGACCCTTGGGTTTGTAAAGTTAAAAAAACAGTTTTTAAAATTAAGATTGGAAAACTTTAAATTTAAAAGGTATGAATTTTATTTTTAAACTTCCTTCTGTGTTTTGGAAGGGAAAAAAATTTGAAATTTAAAGAAAAATGGAAATGTAAGAAATGGGAAAATGGAAAAAATAAAATCTGAAAAAATTTTTCTTTACTTTTTTTTTAGTGGGGCTTCCCTTGGGGTGGTTTTTGGGGGTTTTAAAAACTTTTAATTTTTAAAAAAAAACCCAAAAAAAAGTATCTCCTCGACGTTCCCAAGTCAAAGTCAAAAAGAAAAAGGGTGAAAAAGTAATGACAGATGAGAAAAGGGGGCTGGGAGGTAAACCTAGTAGCTTTATAAATGTTGCGCAGTTGAACCTGGCATTTCAGTGGTTCTGCAGTTTGCGTGTTGTTTCCGTCGGGACCTTCTGGTAAAGTTTGGTGAGCTGAGAATAAAACTGGGCCGGTATGCCACAAGAATGATTTAAAGGTAGAGGAAAACTTTGTTTTTATAATTTTATTGAAGTTCTGTCTGTAAATATTGCACTATGATCTTCTAACCAAGATGCCCGAGCTTTCACTCCGAATTTCACCTTAACTTTAGTACTTTCTTGTTCACTTTCAGTAAGTGCAAAGAAGTTGGGCAGATTTTGGGCAGTGTATCTTTCTTCGGGTTTTCTAGATCTTGCATGTTTAAATGTCACTTGCATGTGCTGTAAAAAGGGTTACACTTCTGATAGGTTGCGGTTTTTTATAGGTTTTAAAAGGCAAAACCATTGATTTTGTAGAAAGGGAAGATCTTGCTTAAAGTTGCAAGATTTTCTTCAACAGTAGCACTCACTTTTCCATGTCTATAGTAAGTGCTTCCTGTTGGGGTAGTTTCTACTGACAGAGTCTCCAGTTAAACAAGGTTGTGACTCATATATGAGAATAGTAGAAAACTGCAGAACTGTAAGAAATGGAAGTGATATGGAAAACAATTATAAGTCTGTAAAACTTCTTCAACAGTTGCACTGACTTGTTTGTTTGTAGTGGTAAGTGCTTCCGTTGGGGTAGTTTCTAGCAGACGGAGTCTCCAGAAAAACAATGTTGTGACTTAGTATGAGAATAAGAAGACGCAGAACTGAAAGGGAAATGGAAGTTACGTGGGAAAACAATGCCATTCTGTAAAAATTTTTTTCAACGTTGCATGACTTGTTCTTTGTAGTGGTAAGTGCTCCTGTTGGGGTAGTTTTAGCATGACTATTCAACACACCTTCCTGTGTTGTGGAAGAAAAAACAAAACCTATTCGAATGAAAATGATTTATTCATCTTTTTTTCTCCTAGGGAGTTTAATTTTATGTCAATTAAAACCATCCACATTTATGAAAACCAGTGATGGGTTTCGTTACTAGCTCTATGACTTTGCTTTTTTGAAAAATGTTTTATGGCCTTATCTGAATTTCATCAACTTTGGGACTTTTTTTGCTTAAAATCCCGTAAGTGCTCAGAAGTTGGGGCAGAATTTGGGAGTGTCCTAGCCTTCAGCATGTAAGATGTTGTACGATTGGGATGGATCAAATGTGTACAGCTATGAGAGAGGGAAAAGGGGAATATTCTAGATAGGGGGCAGTACCCGTTAAAGGTGGTTTTTCCCCCAAGAGGGGCAGCTTTTGTAGGTCTCTAAGGGGTGTTTCCTAACGGGTTGCTTATAAAGGGACTTTTTCCACACTATTCACCTTTTTGGAACCAAGGGAAAGTAAATTTACCTGGAGAGCTTTTGGGGCAGCTGCACTTCTTACAATGCCAAGTTCCAAAAAGGAGTTATTTTCTAATCAAGAATCTTTCTTTTGGGGCGGTAAAAAACCAAATTTCACAGGACAACGGAAAAAAAATATTTTTTTACTTTCATTTAAAACTTTTCCCTTTTTTTAATTGAACTTTGGGGTTTTCGAGGTTTAAAAAAGAGTTGTTGATTAATTACCCTTTGCAATATAATAAAGACACTTTTACTATTAGTTCAAGTGTTTTTATCTTTTGTAGATTGTATTTTAAGGTAGGGTGATCTCTTTAAATAAAAAAGTTATAACCTAAACCATAGGAAACCCCAACACTGAATTTGTTTTTTTATACTGTTTAAAAAATTTTAAAAAATAGTTAATCATCTTGTTGTTGTGATATTTTTTTTTTTGGTTTAGGGATTGACTGTCTTCATCTTTAAAAAATTGTTTTGTAAAGATAATATGTCAAATATTTGACGACGATCAGAAAAAAATAAAGCTCCCAACTTAGTTTGATTGGGTGTGAAGATTTTTGGAGCCCCCTTTATTGGCAGTTATCTCCTCTGACGTTCAAGTCAAAGTCAAAAAAAAAAGGGGTGAAAGAAATAAGATGAGAAAAGGGGCTGGGAGGTTTTGGGCTTTATAATGTTGCAGCGTTGAACCTGGGCATTTCAGTGGTTCTGCAGTTTGGTTGTTTCCGCAGTGACCTTCTTTAAAGTTTGGTGAGCTGAGAAAAAACTCCGGTACCCCACAAGAATGATTTAAAAAGGGAAAAAGTGGAAAACCTTGTTTTATAATTTTTTGAAGTTCTTCTGTAAATATTGCACTATGATTTCTAAAAGAATCCGAGCTTTTCAATTTCACCTTAATTTTAGTACTTTCTTGTTCACTTTCTAGAAGTGCTAAGAAAAGTTGGGGCAGATTTTGGGGTTATTTTTCTTAGGTTTCTAGATTTTGTGTTTAAATGTTACTTCTATGTGCTGTAAAAAGTTACACTTCAAAGGGTTTGGGTTTTTATAGGTTGGTTTTTTTTGTAAAAAGGAAAATCTTGCTTAAAGTTGCAAGTTTCTTAAAAGGCATTTTTTCCCATTGTCTATAGTAAGTGCTTCCGTTGGGGTAGTTTCTATGACAGAATCTCAGTTAAACAAGGTTGTGACCATATATGAGAATAGTAAAAAACTGCAGAATTTTGAAAAAAGGGAAGGATATGGAAAACAATTAAAGCCCTGAAAAACTTCTTCAACAGTTGCACTGACTTTTTTTTGTTTGAGTGGAAAGTGCTTCCGTTGGGGTTTTTTGCGGGAGTTGGAAAAACAATGTTGTATTTTGTTGAGAAAGAAAAAACTAGAACTTGAAATGGAGTTAAGGGGGGAAAAAAATGCCTTTTGTAAAATTTTTCAACAGTTGCACTGACTTTTTTTTGTAGGGTAAGTGCTTCCTGTTGGGGTAGTTTTTAGATGACTTTTCAACCCCCTTCCCTGTGTTGTGGAAGAAAAAAAACCTATTCGAATAAAAAATTTTTATTCATCTTTTTTCCCCTAGGGGTTTAAATTTTTTATGTCAATTAAAACCACCCAAAAATTTGAAAACCAGGATGGGTTTCTGTTGACTATTATGACTTTGCTTTTTTTTAAAAATGTTTTATGGCCTTACTTAAACCCCTCAACTTTGGTACTTTCTTGCTCAAAATCCGTAAGTGCCGAAGTTGGGGCGGGAATAAACCCTACCTTCAGATGTAAGATGTTTCATTGGGATGGTTTAAAAAATTGTACAGCTATGAGAGGGGGGGAAAAGGGGAAATATTCAGATAGGGGCATAAGTTTGCAAGTTGGTTTTCCACGGAAAGCCTTTTGTAGGTTTTAAAGGAGTGTTTCCAAACGGGCTTATAAAGGACATTTTCTCACACTATTCACCTTTGGAACCAATGGAAAGAAATTTTTTGAGAACTTTGTGCTTGGCAGCTGAAATTCTTACAATGCCTAAGTTATTTAAAAGGGAAAGCTTTCACTGTTCTAATAAGTAATGTTTTTTGGGGCACTTCTAAAAACCAATTCAGGACAACTGCAAAGAAGAGTATTTTCTTTTTTTTTCATGTTAAACGTTTACTTTTTTTTGAACTTTATTTTCCGGGGATTAAAGAGTTGTTTGATTAATTATCCTTCAAAAAATAAGACACATTTTTACTTAGTTGCAAGTTTTTTTTTATCTTTTTTTTAAAAGGTGGGTAAAAAGATCTCTTTAAAAAAAAAGTTAAAACCTAAACCATAGGAAACCCCACACTGAATTTGATTTTTTACTGTTTATAAAATTTTAAAAAATAGTTATTCATCTTTTTTTTGTGATTTTTTTTGTTTTTATTTAGTTTTAAAGGGGATAATGATCATGTCTTCATCTTAAAAATTTTTTTTTAAAGATAATACTGTCAAATATTGACTGACAACGATCAGAAAAAAGTAAAAATTCTGACTTTTTTGGGGTGTGAAAGACTTTGAGTCCCTTTTTTCAGTTATCCCCTTTGCGTTCCAAGTAAAAGTCAAAAAAAAAGAAGGGTAAAAAGAGAATGACAGATGAAAAAGGGGGCGGGGAGGTAAAACCTTAGTACTTTATAATGTTGCAGTCAGTTAAACCCCGGGTTTTTAAATGGTTCTGCAGTTTTGCTTTTTCCCCCAGTGACCTTCTGGTAAAGTTTGGTGAGTGAGAATAAATTTGGGCCCGGGTTTGCCACAAGAATGTTTAAAAGGAGAAAGTAGGAAAAACCTTGTTTTAAATTTTATTGAAGTTCTGTCTGAAAAATATTACTATGATCTTCAAACAAGAGGGAGCTTTCCTCTGAAATTCACCTTAACTTTATTTCTTGTTCAATTTATAATGGGTAAAATTTTGGGGGCAAATTTTGGAGTGTTACCTGTAAAATTTTTAAAACGTTCAGGGGAAATCCTTTAAACATTTTGTTTAAAGAAAAAGGATTTTAGTGGTGAGATGTTACCCTAATCCCGATCAAAGAACTGTTTTTTCAGGGGTTTTTACTCTCAGAGATGCCTCGACCATTCTCTTTGTTACATATTGCGGCCATATCAGGCTCAATCTTGATATCGGTTGTTCTTATGTATTAAAAATGCCGGGGAAGGGTTTAAGGGTGGAATTTTACGGGAATGATTATATAAAACAGGGGCCTATAAATGAAATGCAACCCCCCCTATGTTTCTGCATGGAGTTGATTACTGGTGATGAATTTTCGTTTGGTTTCAAGTGTACAAAATTGAAAAATTTTAAACTTTGGAGAACCGCTAATGCCTCTTAATATTTTGATTCACAGGTGATGATTTGAGTGTGGACCTTTGATGTTTATGAAAGTTTTAACTCTCAAAAAACTGGATGCAAAGTTATGTAAATGGTTGCATGTTACCAAAGACGATGCAAGTCACTTCAACACAAGTCCTGAAAAAACTAACGTAATTGAAACAAACCATGAAACTAAACCGATTATGACTCAGCAATCAAGCTGGAAAACAGTTAAAAAAGGGGAAACATGTCAGACTAGGGTGATACATTTTTTGATCAACTACACTAAAACAACTTCGGGGGGCCCCCGGCAAATCCGAGAAAAACCAAAAGTAGTAGACAGCTGTCACTAAATACTTCAGGCAAATCCACAAGTTCAAAAACCCCTCACTAAGTACTGCAGAAAAAATTTACAAGTTAATAGACATTTGTGCTAAATTTCTCAGGCAAACCCCCAACTTAATAGAGACACTGCCCAAAACTACACACAAATCCACAACTTCATTTGGGGATGTTGTCCCAAATACTTAGGTGATTCCCCAACTTCATGACATGCTTTAAATATTGGGGCCCAAACAACAAGAATACTGGGAATTTTAAACATCTTAGATTCATGAGTAGCGATTTGGGTAGTGAACACCCGATGAATGAAACCTTCGCTTTAAAAAGGTTGACAAACCGGGTAATTGAACACAACCCCCCTCCAAAACGAACCTGATTGAAAAAAATAATGATAATCAAACCTTTTACAAACACTCATAACAGTGACAAAACAATTACATTGACAATCATTTACGTTATTTTTAAAATGTTTCCTTTTTTTTTTTCATAACTTTTTAAACATATTACTTTGGGCGGTTTTTTTTCATGATTTATTTAATGCCCTTTCTATGTGTATTAATTAAAGGGTTCATCTGGGTTAAATCAAAGCAAAAAGGAATGAAAAAGTAATGACAGATGAGAAAAGGGGCTGGGGGAAAAATTAGTAGTTTTTAAATTTTCAGTAGTTGAACCCCGGGCATTTGAGAGGTTCTCAGTTTTTGTTTTCCCGGGGGGATTTGGTTTAGCTGAGAAAAAACTTCGCCCGGTATGCCGCAAAAATGATTTAAAAGGGTAAGTAGGAAAACCCTTTTTTTATAATTTTATTGAAGTTCTGTCTTTAAAAATTTTCATATGATCTTTAAACCCAAGATATCCCATTTCACCCAATTTCACCCAACTTTGTACTTTTTTGTTCACTTTCAGTAAGTGCTAAGAAGTTGGGGGGTTTGGCATTATCTTTCTTCAGGTTTCTGATCTTCTTTTAAATGTTACCTTTTGCTGTAATAAGTTAAATTTGATAGGTTCCCGGGTTTTTTTAAAGGGGGCCCCTTGATTTTTGGGGATCTTGCTTAAAATTGCAAGATTTCTTCAACAGTAGCACTCACTTTTTTTTTATAGTAAGTGCTTCCTGTTGGGGGAGTTTCAGCAAGAATCTCCAGTTAAACAAGGTTGTGACTCATATAGAAAATTGAGAAACGCCCTGTAAGAAATGGAAGTGATATAAAAAAAAATTATAAGTCTGTAAAATTCTTCAACAGTTGCACTGACTTGTTTGTTTTGTGGAAAGTGCTTCCCCTTTTGGGGGTTTTACACGGAGTCTCCAGAAAAAAAATGTTGTGACTTATGAAGAGAATAGAAGAAAACTGCAGGACTGTAAGAAATGGAAAACATTGGGGGAAAAAAATGCCTAGTCTGTAAATTTCTTCAACATTACTGACTTGTTTCGTAGTTAAAAGGCCCCCTTTGGGGGGAGTTTTTAGATGACTTTTTAAAAACCTTCCTGTGTTGTGGAAGAAAAACAAAAAAATTTGAATAGAAAATGATTTATTCATCTGTTTTCTCCCAGGGGGTTTAATTTATGTAATTAAAAATCCACATTTATGAAAACCGTGTGGGTTTTGTTAACCCTTTACTTTTTTTTAAATGGCCACTTGAATTTCACCCCAACTTTGGTACTTTCGCTCAAAATCCCGTAATGCTGGTTGGGGCAGAATTTTGGGAGGGCCATTTAGCATGTGATGTTGTAGATTGGGATGGTTAAAGGGACAGCTAAGAGAGGGGGGAAAAGGGAAAAATTCTAGATAGGGGCAGTACAGTTCAAAGGTGGTTTTCCACAAGAGGGCACTTTGTGTATTTAAGGAGTGTTTCCCAACGGGTTGTTATAAAGGACATTTTCTCACACTATTCACCATTTGGAACCAATGGAAAGTAAATTTTTCCCGGGGGGAACTTTTGTTTGGGGCTGCCTTCTTCAATGCCCAAGTTACCAAAGGAAAACGTTTACTGTTCTAATGCAAGTAAGGCTTTTTTTGGGGGAGCCTTAAAAAAATAATTCGGACAAAGGGAAAAAAATTTTTTTGTTTTTTTGTTCAACGTTCCCAATTGAACTTTGGGTTTTCGAGGATTGGTTGTTTGATTAATTATCCTTCAATATAATGAAAAAGGTTTTACTATTAGTTCAAGTGTTTTTTTTTTCTTTGTAGATTGTACTTTGGTGGGTAAAAAATCTCTTTAAAAAAAGAAAGTTATAACCAAACCATAGGGCACCGACACTGAATTTGTTTTTTTTACTGTTTATAAAACTTTAAGAAAAATTAATCATCTTGTTGTTGTGATATTTTGTTTCTTTATTTAGATTTAAAGGGGTAATGATCTTCTTCATATTAAGAAATTGGTTTTTAAAAATAATACTTCAAATATTGACGAAAAGATCAGATAAAAGGAAATTCTGACACTTAGTTTGATTGGGTGTGAAAGACTTTGGGTCCCTTTTATTGGAGTTATCTCCTCTGCGTTCCAAGTCAAAAATCAAAAAAAAAGGGGGAAAAAAGGGAATGACAGATGGGAAAAGGGGGTGGGGGGAAAACCAGTAGCTTTTTAATGTTGCAGTAGTTGAACCTGGGCATTTCGGGGGTTCTCAGTTTGTGTTTTCCCGCGGTGACCTTCTGGTAAAATTTGGTGAGCTGAGAATAAAAATTTGGCTATCCCTAAAAAATGATTTAAAAGGGTAAGTGGGAAAACCTTGTTTTATAATTTTTTGAAGTTTTGTCTGAAATTTGCACTATGATCTTCTAACCCAAAATATCCGAGCTTTTCCCCAATTTCACCTTAACTTTAGTACTTTTTTGTTTCCTTTTTGTGGTCTAAGAAGTTCGAGGGGTTGGGGGGTTTTCTTTTAGGTTTTGACTTAAATGTTTTGGGCTGTTTTTCTGTAAAAGTTACACTTCTGATAGGTTCGGTTTTTTTAGGTATTAAGGCAAAACCATTGATTTTGTAGAAAGGAAGATCTTGCTTAAAGTTGCAAGATTTCTTCAACAGTAGCCTCATTTTTCCCTTGTCATAGTAGGGGGCTTCCTGGGTGGTTTTATGACAGGCTCCAGTTAAACAAGGTTTTGACTCATATATGGAAAAGTAGAAAACTCAGAACTTAAGAAAGGAATATAGGAAAACAAATTTTGTCTGTAAAAATTCTTCAACATTCATGCTTGTTTGTTTTTGTGGTAAATCTTCCTTTTAGTTTCTAGCAGCGAGCTCCCGAAAAAAAATGTTTGACTTATGTATGAGAATAAAAAAGATCAGAACTTAAGAAATGGGAATTACGTGGAAAACAATGCCTAGTCTTAAAATTTTTCAACATTATGACTTGTTTCTTTGAGTGGTAAAAGGTTCCCGTTGGGGTAGTTTAGCATGACTTTTTAACCATTTCCCGTTTGTGGAAGAAAAAAAAAACCTATTGAAAGAAAATGATTTATTCATCTTTTTTTTTCCCAGGGGAAAATTTTTTTCAATTAAAAACCATCCATTTTTGAAAACCGTGATGGGTTTCTTTGACTACTCTATGACTTTGCTTTTGGACAAAATGTTTTATGGCCTTACTTGAACCCCTCAATTTTTGGATTTCTTCTAAAAAACCCAGAAAGTGTAGAAGTTGGGGCAGTTTTTGAGTGTCTACCTTCAGCATAAAAATTTTTTAAAGATTGGGATGGTTAAATTTTCATGGGGGAGAGGGAAAGGGGAATATTCTAAAGGGGAGCGACGTTGCAAGGGGGCCAAAAGAGGAGCGTTGGGGTCTCAAAGTTTTTCCAACGGGGTGCTTAAAAAAGGACATTTTTCCCACTTCCCATTTTGGAACCAATGGAAAGTAATTTACCGGGAAGAACTTTGTTGCAGCTCATTTTTACAATCCTAAGTTTTTAAAGGAAAGCGTTCACTGTTCTAATGCAAAGAAGTCTTTCTTTTGGGGAAACCAAAAAAAAAAATCACAGGACAACTGCAAAAAAGGGTTTTTTTTGTCTTTATTTAAACGTTTCATTTTTTAATTGAATTTTGGGGAATTTTGAGGTTTAAAAAGGGTTTTTGTTTTTCCCCTTCAATATAAAAGAACCCGGGTTTTACTATTAGTTCAAGTGTTTTTATCTTTTGTAGATTGTACTTTGGTGGGGGAAAAAAAACTCTTTTTAAAAAAAGTTATAACCCCAAACCATAGGAAAAAACCAACACAATTTTATTTTTACTGTTTTAAAAAAAATTGAAAATAGTTAATCATCTTGTTTGTATATTTTTTTTTTGATTTAGATTTGGGATAATGATCAGTCTTCATCATTAAAAATTGTTTTGTAAAGATTATCGTCAAAAAATTGACTGACAACGATCAGATAAAGTGAAATTGCTGCAAACCCATTTGTTGGGTGTGAAAAACCTTGAGTCCCCCTTTTTGGAGTTTCTCCTCTGGCGTTCCCAAATCAAAGCAAAAAAAAAAGGGTGAAAAGTAAACGATGAGAAAGGGGCTGGGGGTAAACCTTTAAACTTTAAAGTTCATCAGTTGAACCTGGGGCATTTAGGGGTTTCGGTTGGTTGTTTTTGAACCTTTTGGTAAAGTTTTGGGGGCTGAGAATAAAAATTCCCGGGATCCCACAAGAATGATTTAAAAGGAGTAAGTAGGAAAACCTTGTTTTATAATTTTTTTGAAGTTTGCTGTAAAATTTCCCATGATCTTCTAACCAAAATTCCCAGCTTTCCCCAATTTCACCTTAACTTTTTGTACTTTCTTGTTCCTTTCTAGTGGCAAAAAGTTGGGGGGTTTGGGAGTGTATCTTTCTTCAGGTTTCTAGATCTTGCATGTTTAAATTTCTTTTTGTGCTGTAATAAGTTACACTTCTGATAGGTTGCGGTTTTTTTAGGTATTAAGGGCCCAAAACCATTGTTTTTTGTAGAAAGGAAGATCTTGCTTAAAGTTGAAAAGTTTTTCAACAGAGCACTCTTTTCCATTGTCTATGTGGGTCTTCCTTTGGGGTAGTTTTCAGCTGACAAGTTCCATTTAAAACAAGGGTTTGGGACTCATTAGAAAATTTGTAAAAAACTGCAGAACTGTAAAAATGGAAGTGTTTGGGAAACAATTATAAGTCTGTAAAACTTTTCAACGTTGCATGGACTTGTTTGTTTGTAGGTAAGGCTTCCCGTTGGGGTAGTTTCTAGCGCGGTTTCTCAGAAAACAATGTTGTGACCATGAAAGGGGAATAGAAGACTGCAGAACTGTAAGAAATGGAAGTTCCGTGGGAAAACAATGCCTAGTCTGGAAAATTTCTTCCAACAGTTGCATGACTTGTTTTTTTTGTAGTGGTAAGTGCTTCCTGTTGGGGAGTTTAGCATGACTTTAACACACCTTCCTGTGTTGTGGGAAGAAAGAGCGAAAACCTATTCGAATAGAAAATGATTTATTCATCTGTTTTCTCCTAGGGAGTTTAATTTTATGTCAATTAAAACCATCCACATTTATGAAAACCAGGATGGGTTTCTGTCGACTAGCTCTATGACTTTGCTTTTTGTAGAAAATGTTTTATGGCCTTTTTCAATTTTCCCACCTCAACTTGGTATTTTCTTGCTTAAAACCCAGTAAGTGCCTCAGAAGTTGGGCGGGAATTAGTGTCCTGCCTTCAGCATGTAAGATGTTGTCGATTGGAATGGTTTAAAATGTTACAGCTATGAGGAGGGAAGGGAAATCGATAGAGGTACTTTGCAAAGGTGGTTTTTCCACAAGAGGAGCAGCTTTGTGTAGGTCTCAAAGGAGTGTTTCCTAACGGTTGCTTATAAAGGACATTTTCACACATTCACCATTTTGGAACCAAGGGAAAAGTAAATTTTACCGGGAGAGAACTTTGTCCCTGGCAGCTGCATTCTTCAACCTGGTTACTTAAAAGGGAAGCGTTCACTGTTCTAATGCAAGTAAGTGCTTCTTTTGGGAGCTCGAAAAACCAATTCGAGGACAACTGCAAAGAAGAGTATTTTCTTGTACTTTCATCTCAACGTTTCACTTTTAATTGAATTTGGGTACTTCGAGGATTAAAGATTTTTGATTAATTATCCCGCAATATAAAGAAGACACGGTTTACTAATTTGTTGCAAGTGTTTTTATCTTTTGTAGATTGTACTTTAAGGTGGGGGGAAAAAATCTCTTTAAATAAAAGTTATAACCTTAAACCATAGGAAACACCAACACTGAATTTGATTTTATACTGTTTATAAAACTTTAGAAAATAGTTAATCATCTTGTTGTTGTGATATTTTTGTTTCTTTATTTAGATTTAGGGAAATGATTTTTCATCATTAAGAAATTGTTTTGTAAAGATAATCGTCAAAAATTGACTGACAACGATCAGATAAAAAGAAATTGCTGCACACCTTAGTTTGATTGGGTGTGAAAGACCTTGTGAGTCCCTTTTATTGGCAGTTATCTCCTCTGACGTTCCAAGTCAAAGTCAAAAAGAAAGAAGGGTGAAAAGAGTAATGACAGATGAGAAAGGGGCTGGAGGTAAACCTTAGAGCTTATAATGTTGCAGTCAGTTAACCTGGGCATTTCAGTGGTTCTGCAGTTTGCGTGTGTTTCCCGAGTGACCTTCTGGTAAAGTTTGGTAGCTGAGAATAAATTTCGGCCGGTATCGCACAAGAATGATTTAAAAGGGTAAGTAGGAAAACCTTGTTTTATAATTTTATTGAAGTTCTGTCTGTAAATATTGCACTTGATCTTTAACCAAGATGCCCGGCTTTCACCCCGAATTTCACCTTAACTTTATTTCTTTCTTGTTCACTTTCTAGTAAGTGCTAAAAAGTTGGGGCAGAGTTGGCAGTGTATCTTTCTTCAGGTTTCTAGATCTTGCATGTTTTGTTACTTGCTATGTGCTGTAATAAGTTACACTTCTGATAGGTTGCGTTTTTATAGGTATTAAGGCAAAAACCCTTGATTTTGAGAAAGGAAGATCTTGCTAAGTTGCACAGATTTCTTCAACAGTAACTCACTTTTCCATTGTCTATAGTGGGTTCCTGTTGGGGTAGTTTCTAATGACAGAGTCTCCAGTTAAACAAGGTTGTGACTCATATATGAGAATTGTAGAAAAAGCAGAACTGTAAGAAAAGGAAGTTATGGAAAAAAATTATAAGTCTGTAAAACTTCTTCAACAAGTTGTACTGACTTGTTTGTTTGTAGTGGTAAGTGTTCCCGTTGGGGTAGTTTCTAGCTGAGGAGTCTCAGAAAAACAATGTTGTGACTTATGTATGAGAATAGAAGAAGACTGCAGAACTGTAAGAAATGGAGTTACGGGGGAAAACAATGCCTATCGAAAAATTTCTTCAACAGTTGCACTGACTTGTTTCTTTGTAGTGGTAAGTGCTTCCTGTTGGGTGTTTTAGCATGACTTTTCAACACACCTTCCTGTGTTGTGGAAGAAAGAGCAAAACCTATTGAATAGAAAATGATTTATTCATCTGTTTTTCCTAGGAGTTAATTTTATGTCAATTAAAACCATCCACATTTATGAAAACCAGTGATGGGTTTCTGTTCGACCTAGCTCTATGACTTTGCTTTTTCTGTACAAAATGTTTTATGGCCTTACTTGAATTTCACCTCAACTTTGGTACTTTCTTGCTCAAAATCCAGTAAGTGCTCAGGAGTTGGGGCAGAATTTGAGTGTCCTAGCCTTCAGCATGTAAGATGTTGTACGATTGGGATGGATTAAATGTTAGCTATGAGAGAGGGAAAAGGAATATTCTAGATAGGGAGCAGTACAGTTGCAAAGGTGGTTTTTCCACAAGAGGAGCAGCTTTGTGTAGGTCTCTAAGGAGTGTTTCCTAATGGGTTGCTTAAAAAGGACATTTTCTCACACTATTCACCATTTTGGAACCAATGGAAAATAAATTTACCTGAGAGAACTTTGTGCTTGGCAGCTGCACATTCTTACAATGCCTAAGTTACTTCAAAGGAAAGCATTCACTATTCTAATGCAAGTAAGTGCTTTCTTTTGGGGGAGCTTGTAGAAAACCTAATTCACAGGACAACTGCAAAGAAGAGTATTTTCTTGTACTTTCATGTTCAACGTTCACTTTTTAATTGAACTTTAGGTCGAGGATTAAAGAGTTGTTTGATTAATTATCCCTTGCAATATAATGAAGACACGGTTTTACTATTAGTTGCAAGTGTTTTTTTCTTTTGTAGGGTGTACTTTAAGGTGGGGTAAAAGATCTCTTTAAATAAAGAAAGTTATAACCTAAACCATAGGAAACACTCAACACTGAATTTGATTTTTATACTGTTTATAAAACTTTAAGAAAATAGTTAATCATCTTGTTGTTGGGATATTTTTGTTTCTTGATTTAGATTTAGGGATAATGATCATGTCTCATCATTAAGAAATTGTTTTTAAAGATAATACTGTCAAATATGACTGGACAACGATCAGATAAAAGTGAAATTGCTGCACATTTAGTTTGATTGGGTGTGAAGACTTGAGTCCCTTTTATTGAGTTATCTCCCCTGACGTTCCAAGTCAAAGTCAAAAGAAGAAGGGTGAAAAGAGTAATGACAGATGAGAAAAGGGGCTGGAGGTAAACCTTAGCAGCTTTATAATGTTGCAGTCAGTTGAACCTGGGCATTTCAGTGGTTCTGCAGTTTGCGTGCTGTTTCCGTCGAGTGACCTTCGGGTAAAGTTTGGGGGAGCTGAGAATAAAACTTCACCCGGTATGCCGCGACAAGAATGATTTAAAAGGAGTAAGTAGGAAACCTTGTTTTATAATTTTATTGAAGTTCTGTCTGTAAATATTGCCTGATCTTCTAACCAAGATGTCCGAGCTTTCACTCGAATTTCACCTTAACTTTAGTACTTTCTTGTTCACTTTCTAGTAAGTGCTAAGAATTGGGCAGAGTTTGGCAGTGTATCTTTCTTCAGGTTTCTAGATCTTGCATGTTTTTAAATGTTACTTGCTATGTGCTGTATGTTACACTTCTGATAGGTTGCGGTTTTATAGGTATTAAGGAAAACCATTGATTTTGTAGAAAGGAAGATCTGCTTAAAGTTGCACAGATTTCTTCAACAGTAGCACTCACTTTTCCATTGTCTATAGTAAAGTGCTTCCTGTTGGGGTAGTTTCTAGCTGACAGAGTCTCCAGTTAAACAAGGTTGTGACTCATATATGAGAATGTAGAAAACTGCAGAACTGTAAGAAATGGAAGTGATATGGAAAACAATTATAGTCTGTAAAACTCTTCAACAGTTGCACTGACTTGTTTGTTTGTAGTGTGTGCGTTCCCGTTGGGGTAGTTTCTAGCTGACGGAGTTCCAGAAAAACAATGTTGTGACTTATGTATGAGAATAGAAGAAGACTGCAGAACTGTAAGAAATGGAGTTATGTGGGAAAACAATGCCTAGTCTGTAAATTCTTCAACAGTTGCACTGACTTGTTTTTTGTAGTGGTAAGTGCTTCCTGTTGGGGTAGTTTTAGCATGACTTTTCAACACACCTTCCTGTGTTGTGGAAGAAAGAGCGAAAACCTATTTGAATAGAAAATGATTTATTCATCTGTTTTTTCCCTAGGGAGTTTAATTTTATGTCAATTAAAACCATCCACATTTATGAAAACCAGTGAGGTTTCTGTTCGACTAGCTCTATGACTTTGCTTTTCGTACAAAATGTTTTATGGCCTTACTCTGAATTTCCCCTCAACTTTGGTACTTTCTTGCTCAAAATCCAGTAAGTGCTCAGAAGTTGGGGCAGAATTGTAGTGTCCTAGCCTTCACATGTAAGATGTTGTACGATTGGGATGGATTAAATGTGTACAGCCATGACAGAGGGAAAAAGGGAATATTCTAGATAGGAGCAGTACAGTTGAAAGGTGGTTTTCCAGAAGAGGAGCAGCTTTTGTAGGTCTCTAAGGAGTGTTTCTAACGGGTTGCTTATAAGGACATTTTTCACACTATTCACCATTTTGGAACCAATGGAAAGTAAATTTTACCTGGAGAGAACTTTGTGCTTGGCAGCTGCACATTCTTACAATGCCTAAGTTACTTCAAAGGAAGCGCTCACTGTTCTAATGCAAGTGCTTTCTTTTGGGGCAGCTCATAAAAACCAATTCACAGGACAACTGCAAAGAAGAGTATTTTCTTGTACTTTCATGCTCAACGTTCACTTTTTAATTGAACTTTAGGGTACTCGAGGATTAAAGAGTTATTTGATTAATTATCCTTGCAATATAATGAAGACACGGTTTTACTATTAGTTGCAAGTGTTTTTTATCTTTGTAGATTGTACTTTAAGGTGGGTAAAAGATCTCTTTAAATAAAGAAAGTTATAACTAAACCATAGGAAACACCAACACTGAATTTGATTTTTATACTGTTTATAAAACGTTAAGAAAATAGTTAATCATCTTGTTCTAGTGATGTTTTTGTTTCTTGATTTAGATTTAAGGGATAATGATCATGTCTTCATCATTAAGAAATTGTTTTATAAAGATAATACTGTCAAATATTGACTGACAACGATCGGATAAAAGTGAAATTGCTGCACTTAGTTTGATTAGGTGTGAAAGACCTGGAGTCCCTTTTATTGGCAGTTATCTCCTCTGACGTTCCAAGTCAAAGTCAAAAGAAAGAAGGTGAAAAGAGTAATGAGATGAGAAAAGGGGCTGGGAGGTAAACCTTAGCAGTTTATAATGTTGCAGTCAGTTGAACCTGGGCATTTGTGGTTCTGCAGTTTGCGTGCTGTTTCCGTCGAGTGACCTTCTGGTAAAGTTTGGTGAGCTGAGAATAAAACTTCGCGGTATGCCGCACAAGAATGATTTAAAGGAGTAAGTAGGAAAACCTTGTTTTATAATTTTATTGAAGTTCTGTCTGTAAATATTGCACTATGATCTTCTAACCAAGATGTCCGAGCTTTCACTCCGAATTTCACCTTAACTTTAGTACTTTCTTGTTCACTTTCAGTAAGTGCTAAGAAGTTGGGTGAGGTTAGCAGTGTATCTTTCTTCAGGTTTCTAGATCTTGCATGTTTAAATGTTACTTCTATGTGCTGTAATAAGTTACATTATGAGTTCTGTTTTATAGGTATTAAGGCAAACCATTGATTTTGTAGCAAGGAAGATCTTGCTTAAAGTTGATAGATTTCTTCAACAGTAGCACTCACTTTTCCATTGTTATGTAATGCTTCCTGTTGTAGTTTCTAGCTGACAGAGTCTCCAGTTAAACAGGTTGGAGCTATATATAGAATTGTGAAAACTGCAGAACTGTAAGAAATGGAAGTGATATGAAAACAATTATAAGTCTGTAAACTTCTTCAACAGTGACTGACTTGTTTTGTTTGTAGTGGTAAGTGTTTCCCCGTTGGGGTAGTTTCTAGCTGACGAGTCTCCAGAAAAACAATGTTGTGACTTATGTATGAGAATAGAAGACTGCAGAACTAGAAATGGAAGTTACTGGAAAACAATGCCTAGTCTGTAAATTTCTTAACAGTTACTGACTTGTTTTTTGTAGTGGTAAGTGCTTCCTGTTGGGGTAGTTTAATGACTTTTCAACACACCTTCCTGTGTTGTGGAAGAAAGAGCAAAACCTATTGAATAGAAAATGATTATTCATCTGTTTTTCTCCTAGGGAGTTTAATTTTATGTCAATTAAAACCATCACATTTATGAAAACCAGTGATGGGTTTCGTTCGACTAGCTCTATGACTTGCTTTTCGTACAAAATGTTTTATGGCTTACTCTGAATTTCACCTCAACTTTGGTACTTTCTTGCTCAAAATCCAGTAAGTGCTCAGAGTTGGGGCAGAATTGTAGTGTCCTAGCCTTCAGCATGTAAGATGTTGTCGATGGGATGGATTAAATGTGTACAGCTATGAGAGAGGGAAAAAGGAATATTCTGAGAGGGAGCAGTACAGTTGCAAAGGTGGTTTTCCACAAGAGGAGCAGCTTTGTGTAGGTCTCTAAGGAGTGTTTCCTAACGGTGCTTATAAAGGACATTTTCTCACACTATTCACCATTTTGGAACCAATGGAAAGTAAATTTTACCTGGAGAGAACTTTGTGCTTGGCAGCTGCACATTACTTACAATGCCTAAGTTACTTCAAGGAAAGCGTTCACTGTTCTAATGCAAGTAATGCTTTCTTTTGGGGCAGCTTGTAAAACCAATTCACAGGACAACTGCAGAAGAGTATTTTCTTGTACTTTCATGCTCAACGTTTCACTTTTTAATTGAACTTTAGGGTACTCGAGGATTAAAAGAGTTATTTGATTAATTATCCCTTGCAATATAAAGAAGACACGGTTTTACTATTAGTTGCAAGTGTTTTTTTTTATCTTTTGTAGATTGTACTTTAAGGTGGGGTAAAGATCTCTTTAAATAAAGAAAGTTATAACTTAAACCATAGGAAAACACAACACTGAATTTGATTTTTATACTGTTTATAAAACGTTAAGAAAATAGTTAATCATCTTGTTCTAGTGATGTTTTTGTTTCTTGATTTAGATTTAAGGGATAATGATCATGTCTTCATCATTAAGAAATTGTTTTATAAGAAATACTGTCAAATATTGACTGACAGCGATCAGATAAAAGTGAAATTCTGCACATCTTAGTTTGATTGGGTGTGAAAGACCTGTGAGTCCCTTTTTGGCAGTTATCTCCTCTGACGTTCAAGTCAAAAGTCAAAAGAAAGAAGGGTGAAAAGAGTAATGACAGATGAGAAAAGGGGCTGGGAGGTAAACCTTAGCAGCTTTATAATGTTGCAGTCAGTTGAACCTGGGCATTTCAGTGGTTCTGCAGTTTGCGTGCTGTTTCCCGTCGAGTGACCTTCTGGTAAAGTTTGGTGAGCTGAGAATAAACTCGGCCGGTATGCCGCTAAAAAATGATTAAAAGGAGTAAGTCAGGAAAACCTTGTTTTATAATTTTATTGAAGTTCTGTCTGTAAATATTGACTAGATCTTAACCAAGATGTCGAGCTTTCCTGAATTTCACCTTAACTTTAGTACTTTTGTTCACTTTCTAGTAAGTGCTAAGAAGTTGGAGCAGAGTTTGGCAGTGTAATCTTTCTTCAGGTTTCTAGATCTTGCATGTTTAAATGTTACTTGCTATGCTGTAATGTTACATTTGATAGGTTGCGGTTTTTATAGGTATTAAGGAAAAACCATTGATTTTGTAGAAAGGAAGATCTTGCTTAAAGTTGCGATTTCTTCAACAGTAGCACTCATTTTTCCATTGTCTATAGTAAGTGCTTCCTGTTGGGGGTAGTTTCAGCTGACGGGTTCGTTAAAACAAGGTTGTGACTCATATGAGAATTGTAGAAAACTGCAGAACTGTAAGAAATGGAAGTGATATGGAAAACAATTATTCTGTAAAACTTCTTCAACAGTTACGACTTGTTTGTTTTGGTAGTGCTTCCCGTTGGGGTAGTTTCTAGCTGCCGAGTCCCCAGAAAACAATGTTGTGACTTATGTATGAGAATAAAAGATCAAACTGTAAGAAAGGGAAAGTTATGTGGGAAAACAATGCCTAGTCTGTAAAATTTCTTCAACAGTTGCCTGACTTTTTTCTTTGTAGTGGTAGTGCTTCCTGTTGGGGTAGTTTTAGCATGACTTTTCAACACACCTTCCTGTGTTGTGGAAGAAAGGCAAACCTATTGAATAAAAAATGATTTATTCATCTGTTTTTCTCCTAGGGAGTTGAATTTTATGTCAAAAACCATCCACATTTATGAAAACCAGTGATGGGTTTCTTTCGACTAGCTCTATGACTTTGCTTTTCGTACAAAATGTTTTATGCTTACTTGAATTTCACCTCAACTTTGGTACTTTCTTGCTCAAAATCCAGTAAGTGCTCAGAATTGGGGCAGAATTGTAGTGTCCCAGGGCCCTTCGCAATGAAGATGTTGTACGATTGGGATGGATTAAATGTGTACAGCTATGAGAGAGGGAAAAAGGGAATATTCTAGAAGGGAGCGTAAATTGCAAAGGTGGTTTTCCCAAGAGAGCACTTTTGTAGGTCTCTAAGGAGTGTTTCTAACGGGTGCTTATAAAAGGACATTTTTCTCACACTATTCACCATTTTGGAACCAATGGAAAGTAAATTTTACCTGGAGAAACTTTGTGCTTGGAGCTGCACTTCTTACATGCCTAAGTTACTTCAAAGGAAGCGTTCACTGTTCTAATGCAAGTAAGTGCTTTCTTTGGGGCACCCTTGTAAAACCCAATTCACAGGACAACTGCAAAGAAGGTATTTTCTTGTATTTCATGCTCAACGTTTCACTTTTTTAATTGAACTTTAGGGTACTTCGAGGATTAAAAGAGTTATTTGATTAATTACCCCTTCAATATAAAACACGGTTTTACTATTAGGTTGCAAGTGTTTTTACTTTTGTAGATTGTACTTTAAGTGGGTAAAAGATCTCTTTAAAAAAAGAAAGTTAAAAATTTAAACCATAGGAAACACCAACACGAATTTGTTTTTTATACTGTTTATAAACTTAAGAAATAGTTAATCATCTTGTTCTAGGATTTTTTGTTTTTTTGATTTAGATTAAAGGGATAGATCATGTCTTCATCATTAAGAAATTGTTTTTAAAGATAATACTGTCAAATATTGACTGACAAGATCAGATAAAAGTGAAACGGCACATTAGTTTGATTGGGTGTAAAAGACTGTGAGTCCCTTTTATTGGCAGTTATCTCCTCTGACGTTCCAAGTCAAAGTAAAAAAGAAAGAAGGGTGAAAAGAGTAATGACAGATGAGAAAAGGGGGCGGGGAGGTAAACCTTAGCAGCTTTATAATGTTGCAGTCAGTTGAACCTGGGCATTTCAGTGGTTCTCAGTTTCGTGCTGTTTCCGTCGGTGACCTTCTGTAAAGTTTGGTGAGCGAGAATAAAACTTCGATTTTGTTAAAGGGAAAGATTTAAAAGGAGTAAGAGGAAAACCTTGTTTTATAATTTTATTGAAGTTCTGTCTGTAAATATTGCACTATGATCTTCAACCAAGATTCCGACTTTCACCCCAATTTCACCTTAACTTTGGACTTTCTTGTTCACTTTCTAGTAAGTGCTAAGAAGTTGGGGCAGAGTTTGGCAGTGTATCTTTCTTCAGGTTTCTAGATCTTGCATGTTTAAATGTTACTTCTATGTGCTGTAATAAGTTTTCTGATAGGTTGCGTTTTTATAGTATTAAGGCAAACCATTGATTTTGTAGAAAGGAAGATCTTGCTTAAAGTTGCAAAGATTTTTCAACAGTAACTCACTTTTCCATTGTCTATAGTAAGTGCTTCCTGTTGGGGGTAGTTTCTAGCTGACAGAGTCTCCAGTTAAACAAGGGGGACTCATATATGAAAATTTGTAGAAAACTGCAGAACTGTAAGAAATGGAGTGATATGGAAACAATTAAAAATCTGTAAAACTTCTTCAACAGTTGCACTGACTTGTTTGTTTGTAGTGGTAAGTGTTTCCCCGTTGGGGTAGTTCTAGTTGAGTCTCAAAAAAACAATGTTGTGACTTATGAAATAAATGAAGAAGACTGCAGAACTGTAAGAAATGGAAGTTCTGGGGAAAACTCCTAGTCTGAAATTTCTTAACAGTTGCACTGACTTGTTTCTTTGTAGTGGTAAGTGCTTCCTGTTGGGTAGTTTTAGCATGACTTTTCAACACACTTCCTGTGTGTTGGAAGAAAGAGCAAAACCTATTCGAATAGAAAATGATTTATTCATCTGTTTTCTCCAGGGAGTTTAATTTTGTCAATTAAAACCACCCACATTATGAAAACCAGTGATGGGTTTCTGTTCGACTAGCTCTATGACTTTGCTTTTTTACAAAATGTTTTATGGCCTTATCTGAATTTCACCTCAACCTTTGGGACTTTCTTGCTCAAAATCCAGTAAGTGCTCAGAAATTGGGGCAGAATTGTAGTGTCCTAGCCTTCAGCATGTAAGATGTTATGGGTTGGGATGGATTAAATGTGTACAGCCAGAGAGAGGGAAAAGGGAATATTCTAGAGGGGCAGTACAGTTGCAAAGGTGGTTTTTCCACAAGAGGAGCAGCTTTGTGGAGGTCTCTAAGGAGTGTTTCCCAAGGGTGCTTATAAAAGGACATTTTCTCACACTATTCACCATTTTGGAACCAATGGAAAGTAAATTTTACCTGGAGAACTTGTGCTTGGCAGCTGCAGATCTTACATGCCTAAGTTACTTTAAAGGAAAGCGTTTACTGTTCTAATGCAAGTAAGTGCTTTCTTTTGGGGCAGCCGTAAAAAACCAATTCACAGGACAACTGCAAAGAAAAGTATTTCTTGTACTTTCATGCTCAACGTTTTACTTTTAATTTAACTTTAGGTACTGAGGATTAAAGAGTTGTTTGATTATTTCCCTTGCAATATAAAAGAACACGGTTTTACTATTAGTTGCAAGTGTTTTTACCTTTGTAGATTGTACTTTGGTGGGTAAAAGATCTCTTTAAATAAAAAAGTTATAAACCCCAAAACCCTAGGAAACAAACCCAAAACTGAATTTGATTTTTTTACTGTTTATAAAACTTAAGAAATAGTTAATCATCTTGTTTGTGATTTTTTGTTTTTGATTTAGATTTAAGGATAATGATCATGTCTTCATCATTAAAATGTTTTTAAAGATAATACTGTCAAATATTGACTGACAAGATCAGATAAAATGAAATTGCCACTTAGTTTGATTGGGTGTGAAAGCCCGGGACCCCTTTTTTATTGGCAGTTATCCCCTCTACGTTTTTAAATCAAAGTCAAAAAAAAAAAAGAATGAAAAGGTAATGACAGATGAGAAAGGGGCTGGGAGGAAACCTTAGAGCTTTTTAATGTTGGCAGTTGAACCCGGGGATTTCATGGTTCTGCGTTTGCGTGTGTTTCCGTCGAGGACCCTTTTTAAAGTTTGGTGAGCTGAGAATAAAACTTTGCGGTATGCCCAAGAAGATTTAAAAAAGGGGTAAGAGGAAAACCCTTTTTTTATAATTTTTTGAAGTTCTGTCTGTAAATATTGCACTATGATCTTTTTAACCAAGATTCCGAGCTTTCCTCAATTTCACCCTTTAAATTTAGTTTTCTTGTTCACTTTCTAGTAAGTGCTAAAAAGTTGGGGCAGAGTTTGGCTGATCTTTTTTTGGTTTTTGATCTTGCGTTTAAATGTTACTTAATGTGCTGTAATGTTACACTTTGATAGGTTGCGGTTTTATGGTATTAAGGCAAAAACCCTTGATTTTGTAGAAGGAAGATCTTGCTTAAAGTTCAAGATTTCTTCAACGTAGCACTCACTTTTCCATTGTCTATATAAGTGCTTCCTTTTGGGGGAGTTTTTACTGACAATCTCCCGTTAAACAAAAGGGTTTTGACTCATATATGAAATTGTAAAAAAATGGGGAAATGTAAAAAATGGAAGTGATATGGGAAAAATTATAAGTCTAAAAACTTCTTCAACAGTTTATTTTACTTGTTTGTTTTAGGGGAAGTGCTTCCCGTTTGGGGTAGTTTCTAGCTTTGGGGGCTCAGAAAAACAATGTTTGACTTATGTATGAGAATGAAGGCGCAGAAATGTAAGAAATGGAAATTACTGGGAAAACAATGCCTAGTCTTAAAATTTTTTCAACAGTTGCACTGACTTGTTTCTTTGTAGTGGTAAGGCTTCCTGTTGGGGTAGTTTTTAGCATGACTTTTCAACACACCTTCCTGTGTTGTGG
>NW_024386489.1:0-51265 GCF_016835505.1 Polypterus senegalus
GGCATAATCAATGCATTATGACACTGAATATGATGCATAATGTGATAATGCAACTTGAGGATGAATTTCAAAGGGAACACAGGAAGAGGGATTTGTTTTGGGTTTTTTTTGCTTTCTCCTTATGAAACCTCCCCAGATGCAGAAAAGGATGAACTATTTATCAAAACATGTCACTGCATAGGTGTTTAACAATAAGCGTGTGTTTTAAATAATATAGCGTTAATCTTATGACCAAGGAGGAGTTAAGGAAATAGATTAGAAAGAGAGGCAGAAGAGGAGATATAGATCATGGTTAAGGTTAGCATTGTATTTATTAGGTACAAAATTCTGAAGAACAGCCAGAGAAGAGAAGACAGCAGTGTACTCAATTTCATCTATGTAGGTTTTTTGTGCATGATAAAATAAAAGATATCATTGCAAAAGTAAAAACCTAATTGTGTAGAGTTTAACTATGGGAAAGTAATACTCTCAAAGCCCATTACAATAAATTAAGCTGCGACTCAAGCCTAAGGTTTCCTCATCTGATTTCCATCGATGAATTCATTTTATGAAGTAGCTTACTGCATTATAGGGTCCTTGGGAGCAGGTGACTGTTCTGGCAGCATCATACACTCTTCCCGTGCCACACAGCCCAAACACAGTCCAAAGCACAAACACAAAGAAGTCAAACACAAACCCACACTTTCCTGCTCCACCACTCCTCCCAGGCAACCTCGTCCTCTTCCTCCCGATTCTGGCCTCGATTGCTGGGAGGCAGGCCCTTTTATGCCCCACCCGGAAGTGATCCAGGTGCCTGACCAGCTGGTCTTAATTGCACCTCCGGGTGGGGCTGATAAACCGTCCAGTGTGGTGGCTGGATCTCTGCAGCACCCTAGCGGCCACCCCATCTCCCAACCGGGCTGCTGTGGTGGACTCCATGTCCCATGGAGCCACGGGGAGATTGAGGAGGAATCCAGTGCCAGGGAGACTGCCCCCAAGCGCCCCGGGGGAGGTATTGCAAAGTCCATGATGGCTCCCCGGGGCGTATGCATCAGAAGCGCCCCGGCCGGGCATGGGACCCGGCTGTCCGTCACATGGCCCCTCCCTCAGATGAGGCTTGTGGGGCTCATCGGCCTGCCCCGCGAGGGCGGTCTTCTCAGGATGGGGAGTCGGCATTCCTGGTTCAGCGGCTGCGCCTGTAAAACAGAATAAACAGGTCTGGGGCGCGTGCCCGATGTCCCTCGACAAGCCCGCCAGACATGGCCACCGCGACCACAGTCATAACACCGCCGACTCCCTCCAGTGCGGCCCCTCTGCATGCGGAAGCAGGCAGGGAACATCTGCCCTTCGCCTCCGAGGAGGGCTTGTGACGTTCCGCCCCTCTGCAGTGCAGCCCTCCTTCGGCTCCAAGCCGCCAGGCATACACTGCTCTATATGCAGGGTTTCCGGTTTCCTCTTCCGGTTCCCCTTTTCCTTTGGGTCGCACTGGCGGTCTGAGTCCCCTATGAGAAAGGAGGGACCCCACCGCCTCGCCCTTTGGACTGCCGCAAGACTGGCGCTAGCGGTCGGGCGGGTTGTTTGGCAGCCGGTTTCCACCTGCTGCCTCCCCGCACTACGTCCGCCTTGCTGTCAGTCATCACAGCAGCCTCTCGTGTGGTGGGCGGGTCCGCCTGACAGGCAGTACTAAGCAACACTGCTGCCGTCGCGTCCCCCGCCGCCTCTCTGCGGTGCCGGCTTCACTTACCTGCACCGCTCTGTCCTGCCGGTGGGAGGCTGGCCACCGCCCGCCACGAAGCTCATTCAGCCAGGGCCCCCACGGATACCGAGCTTCTTCTCCAGCCCCTCCTTCGCCTCCGACAGGACCTGAAAAACTTGTAAAGGGACTGTAGGGCGAGGACAACGGACTTCACCTCCCCTACAGCCCAAGAAACATTAATAGTGGCGGCCGGCGGTGGATTTGGGCTCTCCGTGTCGCCTCCGCCGATCCGCGTGCCAAGAAGACCCTGTGGATCCCCACAGGGCCCCTTCGGTAGTCTGGAGGAGAGGGAAGGGCGTCCGTCATCCCGCCTGCCGATCCTCCTCGGCGGGTGATTGACACACGCCCCCGCTTACCTGTTTCGCTGGAGCCGCTCCTGCCCCACTTGCAGGGGCGCGCTGGGAAGCTCGTCCGGGCTCTCCTCCGCCAGCCGCTGGCTCAAGCCGAGGAAGACACAGCTCCGCCCGCCACCCCGAGCTGGCTCCGCTGTCATGCCATGGACACTCGTCCCCTGCCCGCACCGGGTGCCGCCCTCGGGCGCCCAGGAGGTAGGATGACCGCAGGCGGAAAAACATACCCGCAACTTCGCCACCTACCTCCGGTTGCAACCCGTCGGCGGACTAGCGTGGCGCGTCTGCCAGTTGGCCTCTGTGTCCGCCCGCTTTTTCTTCCCCATGACAAAAGGCGCCTGCAGCAGCTCCTCGGCGGCTTCGCTGGGTAGTCCCGCTGACTTGCGTGCCTGCTTGCGGCCCTGCCGCTGCGCTTCGCGCTGTACGCGTGTGCTGGCTTGCGGCTCCTGCCGCGTGCGCGCTTCAGTGCGCTGTGCTGTGTAGTCCTGCCCGACTGCTTGCCTGTAGCTGCGTCGGGAGCGCGCTCTCCGACGCCGCTGAGCCGAGAACCGTGCCCCGCGCTGTTGCGCTTCGCTATGCCGGGTCAGCAAGAGTAAAAACCGCAGGTTCCGACCCAAATGGACGGGCGGGATCCGCATCGACTACGCCAGTGTAAACAAGCGCTTTATAGCGCCCGACCCGGCATAGAATAGGCAGAGGCACGTGTTCACACTCACAAGATATTTATTTTTCTTCAGCTGTGTGACACGTCTTCCCCGTGCCACACAGCCCAAACACAGTCCAAAGCACAAACACAAAGAAGTCAAACACAAACCCACACTTTCCTGCTCCACCACTCCTCCCAGGCAACCTCGCCCCTCTTCCTCCCGATTCTGGCCTCGATTGCTGGGAGGCAGGCCCTTTTATGCCCCACCGGAAGTGATCCAGGTGCCTGACCAGCTGGTCTTAATTGCACCTCCGGGTGGGGCTGATAAACCGTCCAGTGTGGTGGCTGGATCTCTGCAGCACCCCTAGCGGCCACCCCATCTCCCAACCGGGCTGCTGTGGTGGACTCCATGTCCCATGGAGCCACGGGGGAGATTGAGGAGGAATCCAGTGCCAGGGAGACTGCCCCCAAGCGCCCCGGGGGAGGTATTGCAAAGTCCATGATGGCTCCCCCGGGACGTATGCATCAGAGGCGTCCCGGCCGGGCATGGGACCCGGCTGTCCGTCACAATATATACATATTAGAGCTCATTGGAATAAATTACCATCATGTATATAACAACTCTTATATTCCAGTGCCATGATTAACAAGTATGCAGTGATCATTTTTCTATGTGCTTGGCTAATGAAGACTGCTGAAACCAACAGTTGCTGTATTCAGTTTTATTATATTTTGAGAGCCTGTTTTCCATTATCATCTGAAAGCATGTAAAAAAATTATGAAGCATGCCACTTAGTCTCAAAGTATTTAGCAGGGACAGGGGACAAATACTTTAAGTTATATATCTCAACTTCACCATCTGCATTGCTTCCACCATCCTCACTTACTGATTGCCTTGCTGAGATCAAGTCTTGGTTTTCTTCTAACTTCTTGCAGTTGAACTCTAATAAAACTGAGGTGCTTCTTGTGGGCAAGAAATCTGTAATTGCGAAGGCATCAAAGATTTCAGTATTAATAGACAACACATTTGTTACCTGTACAGATCAGATAAAAAGCCTTGGATATCACATTGTCTTTTCAGTCTCACATTAGTTCTGTTACCTGAGCAGCTTACTTCCACCTGCGTAACATTAATCGCCTGCATCCATCTTTGTTAAATCACTCTACTGCTATTTTAGTCAACACTTTGGTCACCTCCCGCCTGGACTATTGCAACTCACTTCTCTTTGGTCTGCCCTAAAAGTTACTACATAAACTTCAACTTGTTCAGAATTCGGCTGCTTGTATAATTATTAAAACACCCTATTCTGATCACATTACACCTGTTATTCAGCCGCTTCATTGGCTGCCTAATAAAGTTTAGGGTCAACTATAAAATTTTAGTCCTTACATATAAGGCTATTCATAATCTTGCCCTACATATCTCTCACAGCTCCTACAAGTCACTAAACCCTCTCGCATGCTCAGATCCTCTTCTTCCATCAACTTAAATAATCCACCAGCACGCCTTGTCACGATCACGCCTTGTCACGATTAGCAGATCGGCACCCTCCTTATGGAACTCATTACCTGCCTACCTTAGGAACATGACTACCCTTCACCAATTTCAGGTTAATCTTAAAACTCATCTGTTCAAAATTGCTTATTCACTGTAATTGTTACTGGTGTTGTTTTATTTGGATTTAATATTTTTAAGTTATTGAATGTTTAATTTTTATCTGATTGTACAGTGACCTTGAGTTTTTTGAAAGACGCTTAAATAAAATGTATTATTATTATTATTATTATTATTATTAAACAGTAAGTGATGAAGAAAGCCTTGATATGCACTATACTGTATCTACCTTGTGCAATCAACATGGGCAGCTGCTTACTTTAACTTGCTCTCTAATTGAGTGATAAAACACCATATTATTGAATGAGAACTCAACCATCTTACACAAACAAAACAATAGTATAAGCTGCTAAAGAATTTAATTTGTAAAAACACACGGTGTCTTAGTTCTTTTAAGGTAGAATTTATTTTTTCGATCATGCCTGTAAAAAAAACTACAAAAAAATCAGCTTGTTTTTTACAGACATATACGTAAATGTTTGAGCCCTCTACACATAATTTTGAAATGTATAGATGTGATAAAAGCAAGCAACTTCATGCATTGCTAGGTCACACTGTTCAATACTTGTTGCACTGCAGTTTATCATTATCATTTTCTTCGGAGAGCTAAAATTCCTCATGTGATTGTTTAGAAATTTTAAACATCAACAATACAAAAACATTTTGATGGGAGTGACTGCCCTATTTGCTCTGAGAAACAATAATGGCCAATGTTTGCACAAGTCAATTCATCTTATGGTCTTTGCTGCCATATAATGGATAAAAGTAATAATGCATTCTGGGTTACTTTTCTTGACATTTAGCCTTCTACCCTTTGACATTAACGTTTGTTAATACCTGCCTTGTACCCTTGATGTCTACTTTTGTATGTCTACTCCATCATTACATTATGATTGTACACATTAGGATGTAACAACTATTTTGGATGCTTAGAAGAAATAGGAGATGAAGGGTATACAAAACAACTACAGAGTGACGGCTACCTTGTTTGTGTCTTGATTCCTATGTCACACCATGATGCAACTGTTTTGTTATTCATCTAGTTGTCTTAAACTGTCTGACAGCTTTCTTTTTCCAGTTAAATGATTGTGTCTTATTGGGAAGCTGCTGTTTTGTGTCTTATACCAAAGATGTTAGTTGTGTCTTGCTTAATGTGTGATGTTTATTTTTTCTTTAGACAACTGTATGTCATTGACCAGTGGATGTTTTGTTCCTCTTTTACCAAAGCAATCTATGTCATGTTCAGCAGCAAAAATTAATTGTATCTCAGCAGCTGGACACCCCAAAGGTGTGTCTGTTCTTCTGGAAACCAAAATAGAAATTGCCACTGTCAAGTCCGCTGGCAGCATATGCAAAACAGATTAGTCTGATGAATAAATGAACATAAATAAAAAAGTCACCACACCTTCAGGTGGACAACAGACTAGACAGGACAAAGTCATCTTCCACATGCATTCAATTTCCTTGTTTGGCTGAATCATCAGGAAGTTGTTATCTAACCAGTGGATAGGCTAACTTCACAGACCCAGCAAAGTTAAGGCAGCTACTGCTTTTAATTATGTTTGGAAGCTTCACAAACAAAGTAATATTTTGGTGGTGGTGATCTGGACAAAAATAACACATCCATTCAATTGCTGAATATCATACTGAACAGAAACAAGATAAAATTGCCTTACTTAAAAGGTGACTAGTGTGTCAGGATAACAGAGGAGCTGCACAATGATATATGGCTGAATAAAGAGGACAGAAAAGAAGCCATGCAATACAGCATGATGCACAGATAGCTTTAGAAGAAAGGGTGGCCAACATTTGGCAGGCTCAACAAAAGCAAAGCATGGAAAAAATGAAAGGCCTGAACTTCTTCTTTGGAATTACTACTCAGTTCAGAGTTCCTAGATTCCTAAACTAATAAACAGAAAGTCAAAAAAGTAGAAATCACTCTGAGACAAATAAACAGCAAAACAGGTTTTAAGAATTATATGTTTGGGGGCATGCGGAACTCATTCTTGCATTTATTTTGTGTTTATTTATTGTCTTTATTTTAAATATTTTTTATTGTAATATCATGTTTTTGCATGGCTGCTTTGTTAGTTATTTTCATTTGTGGGAGCTATCCTTTTCTGTATAATTATATTGTGGTTGGTGGCCGCAGTCCATTCTTACGTAATGATTTCTGGAAGTCGAGATGAGTAATGCTATCACTGGAACCTTACCTAAGATGGTGACACATTCATTACTGCATCCAATATTTTGGATGTATGTGGGAAACCTTTCTGTGGTGCTTAGATTGTTAAAAGATAATATTAGAGACCTGAGGTGGGCTGGCGCCCTGCCCCGGTATTTGTACATTCCTTGTGTCCTGTGCTGGCTGGTATTGGCTCCAGTGGTCCCCCATGACCCTGTGTTAGAATATAGCGGGTTGGATAATGACTGACTGACTGACTGACTAATATTAGAGACTCGAGTTTGTGTATTTTTTGACTGTGATTTTCAGCTTTGGTATTTTTCATTTCTACTGAGTTTTTGGCTAAGAAATCTGATTATTTTTGATGCTGGTTAAGTGTCTCCTGTTCCTTTAATATTATTTGTCCTATTTCACAAATTCAAAACAACAATAAAATTCTCCTTTTTTCCTCATCAATTTCCTTGTTATGATCTGGTTCCTGTGTTTCCGTTTTGTATCTTTTGAGAAATTTTGCATTCATTTAAGGTATTGGTTATGTTTATTTTCATTTAAATGACTGTAAAACTATTTCACCTCTTCCTACAATACCATTTTATTTAGTTAATTAAAGGTAGTGCCTGTTGATGAGACTTTCTAAACACCAATTCTCAAAAACTGTTACAAAAAGTCCCACAAGTGGAAAATTTCATCAACCTTCGTCTTGTAAAACATAAAGGATAAACAAAAAATCTTTATAAAATAAAAGATTTATCTTCAAAAATGCTCTGCGGCACAAGAAGCTCTGAAGAGCATAAATGGCCCAAAAATGAGTTGCCTTAAACAACAAAGGCATTCCAAGGCAAATAAGTCCCCCCCCCAAAAAAAAATCCAGAAAAAGAAGGAAAACACAAAACATAAAGATAAAAAAGCACAAAACAACCTCAAAAGAAAATCACCAACTCCAGCAAATTCAATGAACTGCTAGGGACTGTTTGTTTCCTCAGCCTTTATAGGGTTGAGGAAAGTGGACCAATGGCCTGGTTGGGGAACCAACCACAAAACACGAGGAATATACTAGAACAAGCATAGACACATAGAAATTGCATAATATACAACTCAAATCAAAACAAAGGATGCAAATAAATAAAAAAGTAACAATATTATCATAGACAAAATAGACAAAAATTAACAAAAAAGACATTAAACCAGACTTTTGACTACCAGCAAGAAGAGGAGACCTTGCTAAACAATAACACCATTATGAGTAGTTTTGCTTGTGGCTGCTAAAACGTTCCAGAGGAGGACAACTGGAAGTGCATGGTGCATAACATCATTACTGCAACATTATAAATGGCAGTGTTGTCCAATATTGTGGATACATCTTGTCCTCTAGTTTCTGTCTATTAAAATTTTGCTCTAATTTTTCTGACTACAATTTCGATGAGTCTGAGTGTCTGGGCTTCTGAGTGTCCTGGATTAAAACCAAGATCCAGGCCTTTAATGACCTCTTGGACTCTTTTGGTACTGTGTCTCTCTGGAAAATCCTTGGGTACCGTTGGTTTGACTTTGGACTTTTGGAGTCCCGAATGAGGCACATTACCTGCATTGTGAGGGTGTGTCAGTTATGGCACTACAGTCATGTGGTGCATTGCCCCGAGGGTGATCCAGCTCGTAGGATCCTCATTGTTGGGGACCTGAGTGGCTGGACCAGGCTAAGGGGTCACCCACGTACCACCTGGCTGCAGCAGATAGAGGGTCATTTCTGGAGGTTGGGACCATGTGTCTGCCTGGGGGGTTGCCAACTGAGATCCTGAGTTATTTCATCATGTGGTGGCACTGTACAAGTGCATGCTCCCCAACTTGACCTGACTTGATTGCAACACACACCCAAGAGTATAGTGCTCCACTATAGCCTCTGATTCAAGGGCTAGTTATATGACTTTTTCAAGAGTTTCTCTAATATAATGCAGATAATCAAATTTTTGGGGGGGAGTGAGAACAAGCAGAAGTAAGAGAGAGAGATGTTTGGAGCATGCACTGATAGCGTGTTACCGCACCCACCACGCAAAAAACAACCTGGATTGAGAACCAAGTGCAGCAGGTGAGACCTCAGCACCACACTGAAACAGTGTGTGTTTTTTTAACAGAGGCTAGAGTGCCAATCCAGCCACCAACCCCCAAGTTTTGGTTGCAGATTAACATCATACCCAAGATGAAGCAATTGCAGGTTAAGGACATTGCTCAAGGGCCCAATGGAGTAGAATCACTGCTGGTGTTTATGGGATTCAATCTGCCAACCTTTCTGTTGCCCACAGCAGATCCCTAGCCTCAGAGCCACCACTCCAAGAGTAAGAGAGGATAGGGTCAAAAAAGAAAAAGAAGTGGGTAAACAAGTAACTTGACAAGGTAAATAGGAGATGGGCAAGTTGGGGAGCCACTTCACCTGACATCCAGGGATTTCTACTTGTGTTAGGAATGCCTTGAGGCCTAACTGGATTGTGTACCTTTTTCTTTTCTTCCTTTACATTCACTGAATGGTTCCTGTATTGATCCCTATTGATCAAACACACTGTTTTAATATGTTCAGACATTTGGCTATTATTCTGGGTGTGAAAATATTCTGCCAGGGTGATGTGATACAGTAATCAGTAAAAAGACTGTTGTTTAAAGCTCACTTTTTAGAAATTAGTTAATCTAAATATAAATAAAAAAATATATATGTTGTGGTGATTTGTAAGTTTTAGAAAATAAATAAAGAACATTTATTATGATTCTGATGCCCCAAAACAGGTACAAACATTAGCAGCTGCAGCAGGTTGTTAAAGACAAAGTCAGAGAAATGCTGATATAAGGGAAATGCAATAAAATTGAACATTGCTCATCTTAATCCTTGAAATAGGTAGTAGAATTTATTTATGCTTACCGTTTGTGGTCACACAGTCAACTGTTCATGAGCACCAAAATGTTTCAGTTTTATTTTTCAAAGTAATAAACACTGACCATATTCTGTACATGCTCCTTGGACTGTACATTTGTGCCAAAAGTTTATTTTCTGTATAATATCTTTTATATTGTCTGCAAATTTTATTTCATTAAGTAATACAGATAGCATGCGAGTAAGATCTGTTTTTGAAGTTTTTTACTTGGAAGAATATTACTTTTTGGAACAGTTTTAAGGTTATGTTTTGGCCTTGCAGCATGACCTCCACGTCTTTCACTTTGGACAGTTATTCTTAGTTGTCATTTGATAGCAACTTCAAGTTATAAAGAAACAAGCAATTTATAGGTATGCCTCAGGATTATCAGAAAGCTATTTACTGAGCAGAGTGCACTGTGCTGTCTGTATGTCTATGATTGCCTTTCCTTTTGACTCCTAGTGCATTGTCAGCAAGCATTTAGGTCTAATAAGCCTACCAGGTAGATAGTTTGGGGGGAAAATGTGTTAGGGATTAGGATTTAGTCTCAAAAGAAACCATCTAATGAAAGCAATAACTTGCTTGAATCACCAAAATTCCTCTATATTGTTCGACATGCATACACATTATTTGAGTAAAAGCACATTAGTAGAAAATCAAAATATAGAGGATAGCCATTAAATGTTCAAACAGAAATTTTAAAATACGTATACTGCTGTTGTTTTACAGAAATGTGCATATTGTTTGGTAATCTGTTGCTTGAAGTAATTAATTGCTGCAAGATAATTACATTTTTTTGTGTGGGCCTATGAATAAAGGAAAGTTTACTAGCTAAAAAAAGTTTGCTTCACAACTAAACCTTATTTCATAGCAGTTTATCCAAGTGGAGCTGACACAGTGCAAATAGGTCGCAATTTTGGAAAACAAGCTTTCTACTCCACTTGACTAATTATTGGGAGTTGGAAAGACTTTGGTCTTAAAACATTGACAAGATCGATATTTGTTTGTCTGCCTTAATGGATGTCAGAATTCAAAGGCAGTAACCTTTAAAACTGGTAAAGTTGACAGCATAAAGGTAAAATGTTTTTTAGCAGGAGTTAGCATTTTTTTTTGTTTTTCTCATAAGACCAAAGTGTTTTTGAAATTACTGAATGCACAGTGGAAGCAGATGTAGAAATAAATCAGCCTAGATTTAAGTGACTAAGGTAAAGGTTATTAAGAAGATAACAATCACCTCTATTCCAGAAAATCACTAGCACCTTATAAGCTATCAGAAGGGTTGTTATCAGCTGAAATAAACTGTGACCGCTTGCACTGTTGTCCATCGGGGATACTATTGTACTAGGATGTGTGTTATTTAATTATTGTGTTTTTTCAAGTAAAACTTGTTCTTCTAGCATCAAGAAGTAGGTTATGTTACCATTTTCTTCTTTCTTCTGGAAAAGAATAAGAAACTCCTGCTACAGTGCCACAATGCTAAACTAAAAAGAGTTAGCAGATACAGATTTATGCATCCAAAGTTTCTCTTATTTGCAGCAATATATATAGTTGTCATCAAAATGATAAATCATGATTGGTAATTATCAATACAGACTTTCTCATTTGGTTTAGATGTGTTGTTTTATTGTTTTTAGCTATAATATAATTGCATAATAATAACATTCCTTATGTCTTGAGCAAAGATTGATTCATTCCCTTCGATAACAGGCATGGATACAAGAGACATGAGTGCTCTAATAAGATAAACGTTGATTAATGCATGTATTTCAATAAAAAGAACAGAATACGAAAACAAGCACTTAATGTAAAATTATTTTAGGCCCATCATTTCCATTTTCACTATTCTGACTCTTTAAACAAAGGCTAATTAATCTTTATATGCATGTAGCTTAAAAAAAAAACAAAAAAACCCAAAGGAGTTAAATCTCAAATGACAGGAAACTTCATTTAGAAAACAACACTTTTGAGCAAGTCATGTGCCCAATATATATATACTATACTACTATTTCCAACAGTGGTGACTAACGCACAACTCCTCAGTCCTTTGTCTCTCTACGGCCGCCTCGTCTCCTCTCTCACATGCTCTGTCTTCCTTCTCTCGACTACAGCTCCTTGAAGGGAGTGAGGTGGCCCCTTTTATCACGCCCTGAATGTGCTCCAGGTGCTCGGTGATGGTCTTCCGGCAGCACTTCCTGGTGTGGCAGAAGTGCTGCCCTTGTACCCGGAAGCACTCCAGGCATACACAGTTCCTGGAGCGGCAGCACTCCCTGGTGTGGTGGAAGTGCTGTACTCCAGGGCTCAAGAACCATCCAAGTGGCCCCTTGGTTGGGCCACAGCCCTTGATGGAAATCAGGGGTGCTACCCTCTTGTGACCAGGGGAGATATTGCCCCTTTCCCGGTCCTTCCCTGATCCAGGCGTCCTGGTGGGGCAAGGTCCCTGGTCGTCTGACACAAAATATTTATTTATATATATATACAGTATATATATATATATATATATATGCATACATACATATATATAAATATATGTATGTATGTATGCATGTATGTATATATACATACAGTATATATATATATAGCAAAATACCAGAGCTTAGAGGAGAGTAGTGTGTTAAAGAAGCAATGAAAAGAAAAAGGAAACATTTTGAAAATAACGTAACCTGATTGTCAATGTAATTGTTTTGTCACTGTTGTGAGTGATGAGTGTTGTTGTCATATATATATTTACACACACACACATAAACATATATATACTGTATATACATATCTATACATATACACATATATACATATATATATATACTACATATATACACACACATACATACATACACACACATATATACACACAAATACATATATATATATACATACATACATACATACACACAGACATATATACAGTAAACATATATATACATATACATACATATCTACATATATACACACACAGCTATTTCGTATCAGTGCAATACGCTGTTTGTTAAAACGGTTGACTCCCGCTCTTACGTGCAATAACAAATCAAATCATTCATATGTCATTTTAGAGCTGGACGCCTGGCATCTTTTTTTGGCCACAAGTTCGTTTCTGTTTGGTGTGAGGTTCTGTGTTGTGGAGATTCTCAGGATGGATTGCAGGTGCTCATCAGTGAGGCGACTCCTGTGTGCTGTTTTGTTAGTCTTTATCACTGAGAAGAGCTTCTCACACAGATATGTGCTACCAAACATGCACAAGGTTCGAGCCGCATGTAGACGGACTTTTTTTGTTCTTCAAAGTCACCAAAGCGCCGTGCAAACTCAGTGCGCAATAACTATAAGCCGCAATAACTTGTAAGTGTTCGGCAAGGCAGCTGAAGCGCTGCATTATGGGATCTGTAGTTTATTGTGTTACCAGCTTCATATACCCGGCTATTAATAACAATAATACAGTATATAAAATGATCTCGCGGGCGGATATAATTACACGCCGGGCGGATGTGGCCTGCTGACCCTTGAGTTTGACACATATGGACTAAATAGAACTTGAAAAGATATATTTTTTCAAATGTGATCGCAATTCAGATAGAGTTGACGCACACTACAGCCTGCATGCCTCAATGAGTCATCCTCCCCTCGCTCTTACTTTTTTACCGTTCATCTAATGAATACACTGAGTATGGCTTTACCAAAACAATCATTGATGGCGAATAAAGTATCCATTATTTGAGTATGTAGATCGGGATATATATATATACATATATATATACCCGCGACGCAGCGCGAGAAGTAGTGTGTTAAAAAAGGTAGAAAAAGAAAAGGGAACATTTTAAAAATAATGTAACATGACTGTCAATATACAGTATTTGTTTTGTGAGTGTTACTGAGTGTTGCTGTCATCAAGGATTTGATTATCATTATTTCTTTCAATCAGGTTCGTATTTGTAGGATGTGTTGTGTTCGTTACATTCCGTGTTTGTCAATCGTTGTAAAGATGACAGGTTTCATTCATCGATTCGTTTCTTACTGCATCAATAAACAGCTCGTCTTCTTCTTTATCTGAGACCTGACACACTGCATGCACGGGTTTTTACACTGGTGCCATCTCGCACTATGTCTATAGCTTTATTTAATGTTACCTTAGTCCTGGCACTTAAAACTTTCTCTCGCAGTTTCGCTGAGTTTGTGTCAAACACCTCCCTGACCATCTCATCTTCCTCTCTATAAGCACAGTCCTTCACCCGTGAATATTTACCCGTGGCAGTTTGTTATTGGATTGCCGCTGACGGACGGCCTTATATGGGCAGGCACTAAATTACAAAACCAGCGCAGCCTGTCTATGAA
This sequence comes from Polypterus senegalus, assembly GCF_016835505.1. NCBI lineage: Eukaryota > Metazoa > Chordata > Cladistia > Polypteriformes > Polypteridae > Polypterus > Polypterus senegalus. Next base: position 13,746 of record NW_024386489.1, read on the forward strand.
CTTAATTTAAAGTGTAGGTTTACATCGTGCTTTGTTTCCGAAGTAGCAGAACCTCATGAATATGGTTGTATATGTCACTCGCTCGCTTCTTATTGTTTCGCTGCCTTCTCAATTATATAATGCATGTTTTCTTCAGCACTTTTTTGAGGTCTTCCTGGTTTTCTATGTACTGCGTGATTACGTGGGAGGCGTGATGATGTCACACTAACCGCGCCCCACGGTGGCTGAAGCTCATCTCCATTACAGTAAATGGAGAAAAACTGCTTCCAGTTATGACCATTACGCGTAGAATTTCGATATAAAACCTGCCCAACTTTTGTAAGGAAGCTGTAAGGAATGAACCTGCCAAATTTCAGCCTTCCACCCACACGGGAAGTTGGAGAATTAGTGATGAGTCAGTGAGTGAGTGAGAGTGAGTGAGTGAGGGCTTTGCCTTTATTAGTATAGATATATATATTGTAAAAGGTGCTGTATAGCGCCCGACCTGGCACAGACCACGCAGAGGCACGTGTATAAAACACACAGGCTTTATTCTTTTTCCTTCACCCTGGGCACACTGCCTTCCCCGTGACCCACAGGCATACACAGTCCCAAAGCACAAAACTCACACTATACAAGCCTTTCTGGCACCACCACTCCTCCCAGGCAACCTCGGCCCTATTCCTCCCAATTCTGGCTCGAATGGAAGGAGGTTGCCTGTTTTATCTCACCCAGAAGTGCTCCAGGTGCCTGACCAGCTGGCCCTAATTGCACCTCCGGGTGGGGCTGGTGGTGGTCCAATGTGGCGCTGGCTCCTCGCAGCACCCAATAAATTCCCCAAGGGTTGGTGGGACCCTGCCCAAAAGGGCCCCGGGGAGGGGGCCCAGGGGCCAGGGAAGCCCCAGGGTTTGGGTAGGTTTGAGGTCGGTGGCCCCCCCCCGGACGGAGCAAATGGGTGGCCGGGCTTCTTTCCAAAATATATCAGAGGTGTAAAAAGTTCATTTATTGCCCAAGAAAACTTTAAAAAACTTTAGATGTTTTCTCACCAATTTTTTCTTTTTCCCTCGAGCAGTGGGAAAAGTTTCACTCGGGGAAAACCGTTTTTATTTTTTTCCATTAAAAGGTTAATTAGCTGCCGGGCTAGTGCCCGTTTCACCCAATTTAGAAATAAAACCGCCCTTTCCCTCAGGTGAAAAAAAATCACAAGCCCTTTCTCCCAACGGGTAGTCAAAATTATGGTTGCCAAAAGGGCCCATGCCATCACCCCAACCCAAAACCTGTGAGTAGGGGCCCAAAATCTCCAGACAAAGGGAAGAAAAATACAAGGAAAAAACCTTTTTTGGGGGAAATTTTCCCGAAAATCAAAATTCCAAAGTCCCCTTATATCAAAAATTTCCCATAAGAAAAAGGGGAAATTTCAGTATTCGCTCCACAACCCCAAAAAATTTTTATTAAAAAAAATGTTAATAAAAATTTGAAAAATAATAAAAAAAATTCCTGCATTTTATTTTTTAAAAAGTTATGGGGGTTGGTTTTAAACTTTTGGGATTTCCCCCCCAAACAGAATCACGGGGAAGAGTGAAGGAACCGGGGGGCACCCGGGCCTTTACGTTCCCCGGGTTGAAAAAAAAGCCCGGGGTTATGGGGGCACCGTTTAGTGGGGATATAAAAGGGAACATAAAATGACAGGCCACAGAATTTATTATTGGGGGCATAAAAAGGGACGCTGGTTGTGTATAAAGGGCAGCCCCCGGCTTCGAAATAAACCTGTTCCTGTTTAAGCGAATGAGGTGTCCCCAAAGAGAGCTCAGCTTTGTTTTTTGGGGAAAAGGACCCTGCAAAACAACCGGGTCAAAATGTTAAAAAACGTTTCTTTAAAGAACATAGAGGAGGCACGCTGACTACAAGCCCCTCCCCGGGGAACCATAATTTTTTTGCCGGACCCCCCAAAAAAAAGGCAATTTCCGTATTCAAAGACCCGTTTTCCCCGGTCAAATTAAAAATTTTAGTTTGTTTTGGGGAAACCCCCCAAAAACCGTTTCCCGAAAATTCCCCACTTTACGGAAAATGGGCCAACTCCCTGGAGAAATTTACCATCTTCAGGGGGAAAATAAGCCGGGGTTTTAACAAAAACTGCCGCCAAAAACCATATTAAAGGAACCTTTTGGGTCCCAAACCCTTTTTAAGTTTTTTCTTCAGGTGCTTTTTTTGGGGGCAAATGAATTGAAAGGGGGGTGGCCAGAACCCCTTCCCGCCTAGAGGGGGGGCCGGAGGGGAGTTTTTTCCGCCTTGGCCGGTTTTATCCCGGGGGGAACCAGAGGTTTCAACCAGGGAGGGAATTTTGGGGTGTTTCCCAATGGGAGTTTTCCATCCATGGAAGGCTGGGGGTTGGGGCAGGGCACTCGAATTTTTTTACCACCTCCCCATTAATGAGGGGGCTGGGGGGGGAGGAGGTCCAAGGGGAACGGGGGCTTTGTAAAGGCCAGAATTTTGGGGGGGCCCCCCTTGGAATTTTAAAATTGGGTGCTTGGCAGGGGGCCCTTCGGTTCGGGGGGCCAAAAGATTATACTGCTACATATTTTTGTCCTGTGATTTTGGGATTTCCATTCGACTTTGGAGGTTTCCCCGGGTGAAAAAAGAGTTGGGGGAACTGGTTATTTTGGAAAAAGTGTTTTTTACCTTTTTTTTTTTAAAAATTTTTTGAAAGAAATCCCAAAACACAAAAAAAAATTTAGGACAAAAGTTATCGACTTGGTCCCCTTTTTCTGCCAAATACTTCAATTTTGGGGTTTTTTGCACTTTTTTAATTTAATTGAGCAAATTTAGGAAGAAGTTATTCTTACGGAGTCAATTTTTTCATCACCACTTATTTGGGTTTTTGTTAAACAATTATTTATATTATATATATATATATATAAACAGTCATATAAAAAATTTTTGGGAACCCCCTTTTAATTCTTTTTTTGTTTTATCTTTGAGTTTCCAAGTAAATTTCCCTTTAATATATGGTCCTTATGGAAACGTAGTATTTCCAGTGACATTAAGTTTTTTGGGATTAAAAAAATTATAATAAGACATTAAAAAATTAGACAGGCATACATTTGGGGCCCCCCAACAGAATATTAATTCTTGGGAGCCTCCTTTGCAAATATATAAAAATTTTGCCTCTGTTTTGCCTTTGATGAGTGTCTGATTCTGGATGGAGGTTTTTTAATTCTTCCAAAAAATTTCTCCAGTTCATTTAAAATTTGGGTGAAGGGGGGACACCTCCAAAATCATCCCATAGATTTTAAATAATTAAAAGGGGACTGTGACACATTCCAAACATTGTACTTCTTCCCCTGAACCCTTTTTTAGATTTCAAACTTTTTTTTGCATTGTCTTGTTAATACCCCTTCCCTAACTTCCGGACTGATGCTTGAACAAACCTGAAAATTTTGGTTGATATTGGGTTGAATTATCGCCCTTTTGTTTTAACGACCCAGGCCCTAAACTAGCCCCACACATGATGGAACCCCCAAATTTTGAAGTAGGTGAGGTGTTTTTTTTTGGAATGCAGGTTCTTCTTCCGCCAAAAAAGCCTTTTTTTTATAAAAAAACCCTTTTTTTCTCATCAGCCCAAAAAGCATTTTTGTTCCAAAATAATAGGCTTGTCTAAATGAGCTTTTTTAAACCAAGGATTCTTTTGTGGCATATAAAAAGGGCTTCTTTCTCACACCCCCCAAAGATTTTTTTTTGCAAATTACTGAACGATGTACAGATACCCACTACTGAAAGATTTTCCTGCAGGTTTTTGGGAGGTGATCTCGGGGTTGTCTGAACATTCTCACAATTTTGGCAATGCCGCTCCTTTTTTTTTCTTGGCCCCCAGACCTGAGTTTAAACAACTGTGCCTGTTTCCTGTTTCTTTCCACAGTTGAAACTGGTTAAAACCTTTGAGATAGTTTTTTGTACCCTTCCCAAACCATGATACGGGAACAATTTTTGTTTTCAGATCTTTTGAGAGTTGTTTGAGGACCCCCTGCGCACTCCAGGGGAAAGGAAGCACAACTTGAATTGACCACCTTAATTTTTTTCCATGATTGGACAATTTGCTATGAAGTTCGGTTAAAAGGGGTTTCCCAACCCTTTGGTTTTTAAGTAATCCATTTGAGCAGTTACATGCATTCAAATCAAAAAATTAAAGGGGGCCCATATTTTGCACAGCCATTTTTTTATTTTTGTTTAATATCAACACAAAAATATGTTATAAAAATTTTTGTTAAAACCCCCCAGTACTAGATTTTCCCAAATTAAAAAGACCCTGTTATCCCAAACTTTTATATGCTGAATGTATTTTTTTAATATATATATATATATATATATATATATATATATATATATATTTTTTAAAATTATAAATTTTAAAAAATTTATATAAAAAAAATTTAAAAAATTTTTCCCCTTTGAGAATCTGATTGGCGTTGGGAATTTTAAAAGGGGGGAAGTAGGTGAGACATATGAGAACCAGAAACAGGAAAATGCCCCTTTCAAACCCAAAAAGTGCGGAAAGGATGTGAGAATTTTTTTGACAATAATGAAAGTTGAGAAGGGTTTTACAGGAACAGCGGAGAAGACCCTGATAAATTTTGGGACAAAAAACGGGGTTTGAATTAATTAGAAAGGATTTTTTAAATGATTTTTCCCTTCATATTTAATCTTATTTTATTTTCTTTAGAAAAAACATCACACAAAAAATTACCAATTACCTTTATTTCCCACCCAGAGAGAAGAACTGAAAAAAAAGTTAATTCGGGAATAACACATCGGATTTTCGAGTTTCCCCTTTTAAAGTAGCCATCCTCTTTCTTTTTTATGTTTAAAAAAATAAAGAATATTTTTTCTTTTTTTTTAATTTTTATAATTTTTTAAAAAACGAAAATTTTCCATACAAGCAAATAACCTAAAATAAGTTCAATAAATAAACCCAAGAGGTAAAACTTTAAGAAAAAAAACCCCAATTTAATTTTTTTTAAATGTTTGATTAGATTTCCCCAAAAGTTTAAAAAGATTTTTAAAGCCCTTTGGGAGAATTTGATGATTCCAATTTAAATTTTCCCCCAAAAATAATACATAGATCAGTTATGATTTAAAAAGAGGGATTTAACCCAGTTGAACAAGAAATTAAATTGTAATAGTGAAGAAAAGGCTTTTAAGTTGTTTGTTTCCCCATTTTGCGATCGGGGAATACACCAAAACCAGATGTTTGGGATTAGGGGGGATTTGACAAAAGTCTGCTGAAACATAAAAGTTTCGTGATTTTAAAGGACCCAAAACATGTGGGAATGAGGTGGGACTTGTTGCAACGTCACAGGTTGGATCTTCCCCCGGAAAATATGGACAATTTTAAATGTAAGAGGCTAAATTAAAGAGGGAGTAGAGGAACCTCAGAGCCTTCCATTTTTTCTGAAATGTTGGAAGAGATTTTTTCCCCTGTATTAGGATTTTGAAAGGGGGGATTTTAAAGTTTTTATATTAAAAAAAAGGGGGAAGTCCGGGAATCTAATTAAAGGAAAATCCCAACTTAAACCCAAATCCTGAAAACATCTTAGTTTCACAGACCATTTGGGTGGTAAAACCCGAAGAAATTTTATTACAAAGGGGGACAAAAGGGAAAACAACTTGAACAAAAATCCTCCAAATATGAACCATTGAAAAAATAAAAAACCTGTAAAACAATCATAACGGAAAAACCAACATTGTCAATCATGTTCTTTTTTTTTCCCTTTTTATTTCTCTTTAAAAACCCCCGCGGGATTTTTTCAGTCAAATAAAAAAAGGAAACCCCCTGATCACTCCTAAATCCTCAATTAATTAACTTTCCTGTGGGGGAAGGGTGAAATTGGCATTCCCAGCAGTCAAAAAAGGGGAGGTTTTATTTAAAATTTTAAACGAACGGCCTGGGTTACAACCCCATTTTAACTTTTTTTTTCCCCCTTCCCGAATTTGGTAGCGGTTCCCCTAATAAACCGATGTAAAAATTTGATGGTATGGCCACCGTCGGCCGCCATATTGAACTTTCCACACTAATTTTCCCTTTGGGAGCAGGCACCCATCCCCGGGAATTGGTTTTCCCGTTAACCCAAACCCAAAGCATTTTGGGGTATGGCGCCATGTCGGGGCCCCCATATTGAATTTTCCATGCACATCCAACTTCCCCGGGGGAATGAAATTCGGGTTATTCTTCAGCTTATTTACAAAAGTTAAAATTTATTTTAAATTTACAAAAAACCAACAATGTTCCATTTGAAATTTATTAGTCAGGCCCCCTCTTCCGAAATTTGGGTTTAGCTTTTTTGCAACGAAACCAATGTATGTATTTTGGGGTTTATGCCCCTTCCCCCTATTGAACTTTCCCAACCACTAATTCTCCCAAATTACAGTGTAGGTAGAAATTAAATTTGGCAGGTTTTTTTCTTCAGCTTATTTCAAAGGTTAATCAGATTTTTTAAAAAAACCCAACCCCTACCTGATTTGAACTTTCTTATTTATGGCCCCATCTTCAAAATTTTTGGTTTTCCAACCAAACCGATTGGAATTTTGGGGGGATGCCACATGGGGGCCCCCATTGGTTTCCAATGTCACAATTTTAACTTGCTGAGGTAGGGGAAATTTTGGGGCCATTCCCCAAAGCTTACAAAAAGTTAGAGGTTTCATTTCAAACGTTCCCCCTGGAACCTACTTTGTTATATATACCCTAAGCCGAGTTGGACCCCCGGGGGAGGGGGGGTTGTGTCCCCCATCCACGCCATCCCCGAATTGGGGGTGCCCCTATAAAGGCCCCCATTTCACAAAAATTTTTTAAATTCCGCAGTAACCAAACAAATGCGATTTTTCGGGGATGATGCCACTGTGGGGGCCATATTGAACTTTTTAACGGCTTTGTTACTTATGGGCCCATTTTAAGAAATTTGGGGGTTCCCAACGTTTAAATGAATCCCTTTTATAATGTCCCAACCGCCCAAACCCCCCCCGGGCGCCTGTTCCCATCCCCAAAGCCCCCCACGTTTTGGTCTCCTATTACTGTCCATCATTCCAGTCCCTTTCCTTCTTGCTTCGCCACGGGGTTCACTCCCCCTGATAAATTTTAGCCTTTTTTTTTAATCCACAGCTTCCGCTGTTTTATTTTTAATTTTACGATTATAGTTATTGTTAGGTATTTTAGATTATTTTTAATTTTTTGGTCCCTTTTTTATCATCCAACGTTCCCCATTAAAATGTTATCGAGGTGATCCCATCGACAAAGAACTTCACTTTCCAGGGTTTCCATGCCAGAGATGGGACCCCACCCCATTCTTGTTACATATTTAGCCAATCAGGGTTATTCTTGAATCCGGAAAAATTGTGTCTTATGTATTGAAGACGGGACAGGTTCAAGGGGGGCTGATGAGACAGGAGATAATTATACACGAAACCAAAGAGTGTTAAGCCCTTCCATGATCGTATGTGAGTTGATGGGTGCTCGAAATTTTTGGTTGTCGCTTTTAATTCCCAAAAGGGCCCAAAAATTTTTCCCTTTTCGCAAACCAATGCCTCTTAAAATCCTATTCAAGGGTGATTTCAGTATGGACACTTTGATGTTTTGAATTTAAACCTCAAAAAACTGGATGAAGATGGAAAAAACCGGGTTTCTTACAACGTTGAAATGAAAAGGTTTCAATAGTCTAAAAATGTGAATTGAAAAAAACCCTGAAACTCAAAACCCAAAGACAGCAGCAATCCAACCTGTGATTTAAACAAGTTATGTTTCGGGAACTGTCATTTATCTCAAGAATAAATCAGGCCCTTTTTTATTACAACGAAAACTCACAATTTGGGATACAAAGAGATCCTTTAAAAAAAATTATTTGGGATATTTTCCCTCTTTAAAAAGGTTTAATTTTCATCTTTTTAAAAAATTTTAGGGATACCCCCAAAGTGCTGGTTTTTTTGTGATCAAAAAATTTTCCCTTTTGGTGGGGGGGAAAAAATTTGGGGAATTTTGAGCAAACTTTCTAATTTTGGGGGAGTGAAAGAAATTAGGAAAGTTAAATTTGGAATGTAATTGTTCGAGGATGCAAAGACGTTTTTATGCAAATCTATGGATTTAATCCCGATGTTTTCCCAAAAATTAAAAATACATATGTTTGAGAGGGGGGAAAAAGGTTTTCATGCAAATCAGATAAAAACCTTTCTATCTTTAAGTACTTCCGAATTTGGTTTAATATTCTATGAATAACAAATTTAGTTGTTAGATATTGGCAAAACTGTTTTCCTGATTTCAAAACAAGGAATATAAAGAATTGAAATTTTATTTTTTAAACTAAGCCTGTTTCTACTTTTTTGAATGTCCTGGTTTTTTTAGCTTTATATTTCCCCCAGTAATACAATTGTTTAGGGAAAGCCATCCACCTTTTGCCTTTAAGTCTTTTTAGGGGCCCCTTTCGGGGGGATGTTTGAACTCCAAATAAATGAGGTTATGATTGAAAAACTTCAAAAAAAGATTTATTGATGTATGTTGGAAGTTTGAAATAGAAAATGAAACACAGGAAGGATATTCATCTTGGGTTAAAACTTCCAGCTAAAAGGGGAAAATCATCATGCAAGTCTTTTAAAAATTTTCCATTAGACAGCAAAATTTTTTTGATAAAATTTTTTGTTTATTTGATAGGTTTTGAACGATCTAAAAGATAAAAAAGGGAAAGGGCCAAATCTAATATTGCATACAGTGATTCCCGGATAATTTTAAATTCATTTTTAGTTCGAAATCTTTTGAAAATTTGCTTTGTGTTGGACAAGGCCTATTTTGCAAACTGATATATAGACCCTATCATCTACAAAAAGATATTTTTTGTTCGTCTGTCTCGAAAACCCCCTTTTTCTCTAAAACATTTTTTTTAAAATGAATCCAGTGGTTCAATGGTGATTGAAAAAAGGGGGGGGGTTATCCTTTTTTAGACCATTTCTAGTTTGAAGTAGTCTAAAATAAAAGAAACAAATTGAAGCTTTAGGACAAGTATAGTAGTTTGATCTATGCCTTGCCATCTCTCCATCCAAATGCAAATTTAAAAGTGAAAGGTAGTCCCCTTCAACCCCAACAAACTTTTTTTTGCATCAAACAAAGTTCACATGGTGAGACTTTGGAGAAATATAAATTAAAAAAAGGGAAAGATTAGAAGATGTCTTCCTTTTTAAGTCCAGTTTGTCCGGATGTTTAAGGGCTCTCGTTTTTTAGCTAGAACTTTGGGAAATCTTAAAATCATTTTCAGGGGAGGTTTCATTTAATGCACAAAAAATCCTTTTTTGCGGGGGAAAATGGTAAAAAAAGCTTGGTGAAAAATTCAGGGGAAAATTTATGTCTTTGCTTCTTTAAAAGGCAAAAAGGAGCTAACAATTTGGGAAACTTTTAAAAAATTGCAGTGTACCCCGGGCCCTGCTTTCCCACCTGAAATGAGTTTATAAATCTAGAACTGAGAGTGCCAGTTTATCCCGTTTTCTGGGAGAGTATTATAGTGGTATCTTAATGCTAAAACACATTAGGTTGTGTCTTTTCTTTAGATGAAAAGAATTAAATTTTAGAGTTCTAAATGGATTATATTTTTATGGGTGATCTCCGTCTGTGTTAGTAATTTGGTATTTTTGGGAAACTTGGCCCTTTGGGGTTTTTGAGCAAGATCTTAAGCCCTTCTCTCGGGTTCAAATAATATTTGGGAAAAAAAAGGGTTTTTCTTTACTTTTGTTGTCAGGAGGTTGATTCTGAATGCAAAACCTTTTTTTTTTTTTGAAGTGCCTTATTTGGACATTTGGGATTTTTTGACTATTGGGAATTTTACGATTAGCTTGATTTCTTTGGGTTTCCAATTTATTTTAAAATAAAAAACCCCGCAAGTTCGGTTTCCCCCAAAAGTGGGTTTTTTTTTAAAAAAAAAACCAAAAACCTGTTTTGGGAAAAAGGGCCCAGTAAAATGGGGGAAAATTATTTATCTCCATGAAAAAGGGGTGGTTGAGAATACAAAGGTTGTTTCCCCGATTTAATTGTGGGTAAAAAATTTTTACCAAAAAATGAAATCTTGAGAACAGTAAGCACTGGTGAAAAAAAAAAGCCTGGGTTTTTTTAGAAAATCCCGGATCTATAAGGGATCAGATACCCTCCACCCATCCATTATCCAACCCCCAAATCCAACTACAGGGTCATGGGGGGGACCCGAAAAAACGTGTAATTTTTTTTGCAGGGTTTGATGTCATCGCCCGGGGGGAGACCCTCCCGGCTATTTAAAACAAAAAGTCCCCTTTTAATTTTGTTTTTTATCCACACTGGGGCATAGCTTTTATCAAAATCACTTTATTATTAAATTCCATGACGTCACTCCCTTCAGAGTAAATATCACATTTTTTATTAAAAAAAATTGTTCTAGTTTTAAAATTCTAACACCCCCTTCCTTTTTTTTGTGGAATGGGGAAATTTGGAAATCCAACTCCCTGCACCAACCGATCCTTCTTAATAATGGGTTCCCGAAAAAAAACTATTTTTTTTTTAACTTTTATTAGACCTTTAAAATTCCAGCTCATTTTTAAATTTGGTCATGGGGACATTGTTTTTGAACTTTTGTTTATATTTTGTAGCTTAATTTAAAACAGTACATTATTACAAAGATAGTTTTAAAATTTAAATTTTCCCTTTTTCAAGGGAAATTTTTGCTTTTGTTTTTTTATTTTTACTTTCAATTATAAGGTTAAAAGGGAAAGGGTTTGAAATACTTTTCTCTTCCCCCTATATTGCTCCCACATGAAGCTAAAAAAACTTTAGAAATCCCAGTCCTCTGACATACCTGTTGACAGAGCCCTCCAAAAAAAAACAAGCCCCCCCACAGCGGGAAAGGTTAAAAAGAGAAAAGATGATACAGTCCCAAAAACTATAAGAATAAAATATAACCCTTAAACAGTCTTGAGAGAGTAAACCCCTGAATTGAGAAAAAGTTGGGATAAGAAGAAAAGTGTGAAGTGCCCCGTACAATAAAAAGGGGATGATGTTAAAAACCCCTTTGGGAAGAAAAAAAAATATTTTGTGTTCTTCTTTATTTTTTTAAAATTTGATGTTTGTTTTTTTTTCCAGAAATATTTGAGGGTTTCCCCGTATTTTGGGAAAAAAAACAACCCTAGCTATTGAATCAATTTCCCCCAAAAGGGAAAAAGAATAAAAGGGCTATTGGGAAGAATGATTATAATTAACATCAGGGCCGGGAAAAACTACAGATACTGGAGACATTATTTTCCTTTCAAAAAAAAAAAAAAAAAATAATGGAATAAATTATAATTGACCAATTATCAGAGTAGTGGGTGTTCTTTTTTAAAAAAGTTAAATTTTAAAAGTCATTTTTTAAAAAATATGATTTTTGTGTTGGTCCCACATCACACCACATCATGTCCTCTTCCATTTAATTGATTTGATGGAAATATAGCCTTTTCTGTTTGGAGGGCCAAAACCCAAACAATATGCCAAATCAGGGGACATATTTTGGAAAAAAATGGTTTTTCTTTTTTTTCCCCCATTAGAACCGTTTCTTTTTTGAACTTTTTAAAGACCTTAAAATTTCATTTTTAACCCAAATATTACAAAGCCCGGAACTTCCCTCAGCCAGTTTTATGATGTTTTTCCCCAACCATTAAACCCTCCCCTTAAATTTTTTTAATCCTTTTTAGCCATAGAGTTGGACCAAAGACCAAATTACAAAAATTTAAGAAAAATCAGCGTCTTGAATCAACCAAAAACAGACAAAACATAAACAAGGGATTGAGATTTAAAAGATACTTTGTGATAAAAAAAACAAAAAATATTTAAATTTTTTATGTAGATTTAAGGGTCACCTTTATTAAAAAAAAAGGACTCCCGGGTTTCCCGGGTCCATGCTGTCACTGGCTTTCACAGGCTTCCTGTTAACCTTAAAAAGGGGGGTATAGCACAAAATCAACTCATCCAATCCGACCCCGGAAATCACTCATCTTGTAAGTGTGATAACTTTATGTCTTTTTAAGCTTTTTAAAACATAAATTTCCTCTTTAGCACTGCTTTTAAAATTTTTATGAATTGGCTTGGGTTCCCCCTTTAAATCTTTATGTTTCTTTTTTTAATTATATTAGTTACAAACAAGATTTTCCCAAAATCCTTAAAAGACATCTTAATTTATTGATTTCGAATTGTTTAAGATCGCCGACCATGGGGGAGTCCCCCTACATGGGGGAGAGCAGGAAGAAGAGAAAATGAAATTTGTGTTTTCCTAGACTTTTCCCTTCATTTTTTAACCCTTTTGGGGGGTAGGGAACAAACAAACCAGAGTCTTTCCCCGCAATCACGCCACAAGGAGGGCATTTTCAGGGACTTTTCCCGGGGGTAAATTTTTTAAACCAATTACAACACCAATCCCTAACCCCCATTTTGGGCGGAAAACAAGAGCCCAGGATGCCAACCCCGGTCCTTTTTAAAAGGGATCAGCACTACCCCATTAATGCCACCTAGTTATTCTTTTAATTGGGGAAAACTTTTAATCAGAGTGATCAGGTCAATAAAAAATCAGGGTATTGATCCCGTTGTTAATCAGTTTTTGCTGCTTTATTAAGGGGGAACAATGAGACGACCCAAAAAAGGAATGGTTTAAAAAGGGGGAGCCACAAAATTTTTTCCCCCCATCTTTTTTTCTGTTTTTTTCCGTTTTTTATTTGGCTGGGCACACCTTAGCAGGAAACGAATGGGGCCCCAGAGGTTGCACAGGTAGTCCCCCCTTTTCCCGGGGGCAAAATACTGCGGCCTTGCCAGAAGGTTTTGGGGTTTCCCCGCACAATATAAAAGGGCATGGAGGGATTCCAGGGGCAGGCATCTTTGGGGAGTTGGACAGGCGTAGAAGACCTAACCCCATCAAAGGGGGCCGGATCTGCCCTTTTTGGGAAGGGGGAAAGAATGAGATCCAAAGCCCCAAAATGATTGCAGCAGGCCCCGGGGGAAACCTGACCAAAAAATCGGAAAAAGATTTTGAGGGGCCTGGGCCAAAACCTTTAGTGACGGTTCACTGCCGCCCTGGGGTCCTTTTGCCAAGAAACAGAATTTAACCCCGGTGCCCCGTGCCTTCCCAAAGAGGGTTCACCCCCGAGTGGAAGACATGAAAAAGGGGCTGGAAACTTGGAAAGTTTCATCAAAACATCGTCAGGCCGGTTTGGTGGGGCGGATGGTCTGGGGGGGCATATCCAAGGACACAAGACCTCTCAGGTAAAAATGGCATCTTTCAGGCCCGTTTCTGGGAGGGAAATTCTATCATTTACTGGCCCCCAGGGTCTGACTAAACCAAAAAAACACCATGGGACAAGGGCCCGGGGCCCTCCGCGCCACCAGGTTGCACCCCGTTTTGTGATGCCCCGGTCCAGATCTGGGGGGAGATCCCCCGGACACCCTTCATCATCTCATTGGACAAGGGGCCTACAAATTTGAATATGATTTTCGCCCCCGTAAAAGCAAAGGACTAGCCTGTGTATAATTTTTTTACTTTGATTTTTGGGGTGTGGGTGATAATTTTATTTTACAAACAATGTGGATCCTTTCATTCCCCCAAAAATTACCCAGTCCAACGATAGATAAAGGGATGTTTTTTTTTTTCCCTTTTTAAATCTGATGTGCAAAATGTTCCCGTAATTTTTGAGCAGTATATTTTAGTTCTAATCACTCCTTTTTATGTCATCTGCAAAAATTTTGCAAAAGGAAAAACAACAATCAAATTTGTTTTAGTTTAAAAATCTCTTTTATTCCAATTTTATTATTTTATCTAGGTTTAATTTGAAAATTGCAATACTTTGGGGACATGGTTAGCCTGGTACAGTACAGAGTGATTTCGTGCGTTCTTTTTGGGAAAGATATGTTCCTCATTCTTCATTGTTTTTTGCTCTTGGGTAAGTAATGGATGGATGAATGGATGAAGAGGGGAACATGGGTTTTGGAGAAGCAATAATGTTTAAAAAAAAAAGCCTTTAAAATACTTTTGGGAAAAGGGGGGGGGCCCCTTGGTTATGGTAGATACACGAGTTGGAACAGATACCGGCTCTCCTCCTTCAAATGGTGTTTTTTAAGGGTGATCGGGAAGTCCAAAAAGGTTTGCCAGACCTCTGTGGTGATTTGGGCTGTGGTTTTGGAAAGCATGCATGCAAACTTTTATTTGAATCGGGCCTAATTGTGACGTGATTTTGAAGATGGTGCACTTCTAGTTTGTGGGGAATTCTTTTTTAAAATAGTCACTTTTATAAAGAATTTTTTTTAAAAAAATTTATTAAAATTTTCTACACATTTCCTAAGTCCACCTTTTCAGTGCACTAAATACTAATAATGTTGTTTTGGGAATTATGGAGTATTTAAGGGGGATAATGAAAGGTTTGTGATCCTTCCTTTTTAAATTAAATTTCAGTATTTTATTTCAAAAAAAATATCTTTTAAAAAACTAATCTAAGAAGTAGTAAATATGGAGCTTAAAAAAATTAAATGTCCTGTAATTTTCAAAGAAAAAATCCTTAATTAAATGAGCTATTCCAAAGAACAGATAATAAAAAAAATAAATATAAATATAATAAACACAATTTTTTTTATTTGAAATAATAAATAACTTAAATTTCAATTGCAAAATAAAGTTTTTTTTTATTTTTGTAAAAAAAATTTAAGGGTTTGACATATCATTTACATAAAAATTAAAAGGGGGGTCTGACTTTATTTTTTAACTTTTAAAAAATTTTATTTTCCCCCCACAACTCGGGCCCCGGATTAAAGGGGGTTTTAAAAAACGGGAACGGATGGCTTTTTTTCAAGTGAAAAAAACCTTTATCCCTCTTTTCCCACCAAAAAGGGTCACTCATTAAATTTTGCACCAGAGCTTCATTTTGTAATTGGAAAGAGGTTTGGCCTTTTAAATTTTTCAGTACATTGTTAAAAATGAAAAAAAAATTTAGAATTTCTTGTAAAAAAATGGTTATTATTTTCCCTTAATTTTACTGACACTTTTCCCAAACCCCCATTTTCCCTTTAATTTGCTCCGATTCCCTTATCTGGGTGAAATTTAAAAAAATGATAAAAAATATTTTCCCCACATACGTGGGACCCCCCAAAAAACTCCATTACAGAGTGTTACCGGATGTAAGTTCAATGATTGTTTTTGTCTAATTGGGTATGAAGGGCCCCGAACCAAAAGGGTTTTTCAGCTGAACGTGTTCACCTGGGTAAAAATAAAGGATTTCCCAAATTCCCCGAAGGTAGCATCAGTGTTTCATGGTTACTGAAAAATAACCATACTTTTAATTTACAACATCCTTTGCAACATGGGAAAAATACAAAAAATTTTTTATGTATTTCCTTTCAAACCGAAAATTGATAAAACATGTCAAAAAGATTTACAAAAATATTTTTCTTTTTCATATTTTTTGGGTTGATGGGAACCCCTTTGCCTTTTTGGGTTTTAAACGCAAGTCAGATTGAGGGGCCTTTTTGAATTTCTTCCAAAAAAAGGAAAAATTAAAGAATTTTTTTCTTAAAAAATTTAGTTTTTTTTTCTTTGGGATACTTTAAAATATCAATATTCAAACCCTTGTCTTGGTGACATGTGAGTCGTCCTCTTCATAACCTTTCCCCGATACTTTGAAGTTGGTTTTTAACCAAAGACTAGATCACCACTGATAAAAAAAGTTATTATTTAGGGGATCTTAGAACATGGCTCATTCAACTGCATGAAAACAAAGGAAAAAGGGAAAAACTGGTTAAAGATTCTCTAGAAAAAAAGACAATGAATTTGGACAATTGAAAGAAAAAAAGCTAACATGTATCCTGGAAAAGTCAAAAGGGGTGAAATGGACAACCTGGATTTATTTGGAGTTTTACATCCATGGAAAAAAAAGGGGTTAGTGGGGATACTATGGGAAATATCAGAAGCAGATGTTTGGCTACCAAAAATCAATGTAAAATTTTTGGGGAATTCTAAACCAGGGTGTCCCAAAAATGGAAAATTGGCCCCCCTTCTATAATGCAACCATTGATTCTGAGAGAAAAAACCTCTCAGGACCTTGGGGGGAAAAAAAAACCCCAAACTGCACACAAATCAGCAAAAAAGGGGGAATTTAACAATTTCCCCCAAAACAAAAAAAGGGACAATTTTTTAAACACATCAGCTCCCAAAACACATGGTTTATATTTCAAGATAAATAAATTAACTCAAAACAAGATATTTGAAATTTGAGATTTAAAAAAGTTCAAGACGTTTTAGGGTCCATAAAAATTTTTTAACTCCACCCCCTTTAGAAAAATTTTTTTGGGTAAACCCTTTTTTAAAAAAATTTAAAAACCCAAAAAACACTGAACCCAAAATTTCAAAGGTTTCCCCAATGAAACCTTTTTAGGATCCCTTTGAATATCAGTTTTACTAATATAATAACACAGGAATGGAAAATGAAGATTAGAAAGTCACTTTTTTAGGGTTGAGAAATAGGTTATTCCCCAAACAGAGAAAGATTTTCCAAACTAAAAAAGAAATTAGGTTTTTTTGGAAAAAAAAAAAAGTTTGATCAAGTACACCAAAAAAAAAAACGAGGAACAACATTGTAAAAAGGGCTGAAAAGGCGGGGTTTTCCATCCAATGGCAGATGACTTTTCATAGTGACCAGGGGTCATGATAACGGCGAGAACCGATAAACAAGGCGGAAGAAAAAGGAAATGTGTTTTACCCAAAAAATCCCGATGCAGGGAACTTGCCTCAACCCGTTCCCCACATAAACCCCTCATGAAAACTAAAGGGGGACCCCATTTTGCCCAAATTTCCCAAATTTATTTGAATATGATATCAAAAAAACTTTCGGCCCCGTGAAAGACAATGGGGGGAAACATAAAATTTCATGAAACCAATGAGAAAAAAATACTATTTGTTCAAATGCCGTGGTATAATCAACAAAAGGGAAATTTTCGGGGGATAAGGGAAGAAACAAAGCCACATCCAAAAAATCCAAGGCCCGGAAAAAAAAAAGTCAAATCAAAGTCGCGTGGGGGAAAAGTTGTAAGCCCCCTGTCATGTCAAAGAAAGTTTTTTGGGGGCAGAGAAAAAAAAATGGGGAAAAAACCAAATTACTTAATCTGACATTTCCATTTAATCAGAGTTTTTTTTTTTAAATAGAACATCATAAAATTTTATCTTAAAATTGTTTAATTAACCTTTAAAAACACATCAATTAAAGGAAAAAACTTTTTTTTGTATTTGATTTCTATTGCCATGTGTGTGAATCATACTTTTTTCTAAACCGCCTTCCCCAACTGACACAGAATCCATTACTTTTTAATTTCGCCTCTGAATAACTAAAAAACTGAGATTTTGGACATTTCAAGAAGGGTAGAGTTAAAACATGTTTCCGGCGAAAAATTTTTTGGCAGTATAGGGGCGGTCTCTTTTTGGGGGACGGGCAGAGGAAGAATCGGCCCCCCGCCCAATGTCATGATCTTATGCCGGTGGATGGGCCACCACAACGCCCCCTTTCTCAGGGCACAAGATTTAATTTTCAAATTTTCGCCTTTTGCGTGTTGTTATTTTTATCTTTTTGTTTTTTATTCAAATATATTGGCGTAGCCCGAAAAAAGTCTTTTTTTTTCCAAGAACCCGATCCCCAAAAATGTCTGTAAAGCGTTACCTTGTTTAACCATTTTTTCAAACCAAAAAAAATTGAAAATTTCTGAAAGTTTTAAATTTTTCTTTCCAAAGACCCAGGGAATAAGATTATTTAAAGGAAAAGTTTTATCGTATAATTTTTCAAACATATTTTTGGGATTTCACCAAAATGATTCCCCTCATATGAAACCGCTTTTTTAAAGGGTTTGGTTGTGGATTTATAAAAGGGGTTTACAGGGGGGATTTCCTTTTTACAAACAGTTTTCCCAAGGGGCACTTTTATTGGCGATTTTAAAATTCTTGGGGTTAAACGGAACCAAAACCAAGGAAAGGCTTTGAAACGTTTTTCGGGAGACAGCCCGGGCAAAGCCGTAACCGATAATTTTCCATCAGCGGCTGTGATTCAACCGATACAGGATATAAATACCCGGGGGTGCGGGAGAGAAATATGGAAAAAATGATCCCCTGGGCCCCCAAAGGGAGGAGCTGGAAAAAAAAGAAGAAGAAGAAGAAGGGGAAAACGCTTAAAAAGTTGGGGTTTTGGAAAACTATGGGGGTTCCGACCATTATTTTTTAAAATTAATTAAATAGACATTAATAATAAAAATTGCGGTTATTTCTTTTTTTATAAAGCCGCCTGAAAATAATTTTAATCACACAAAACAGAGCCGTTTGTCTGGGGGCCCCCAGTTTGCAAAACCCGGAGAACTTCGAAAGGGGGAGGCCTGAAAAGTCGTTTTTGCTAAGTGTGGTTTTTTAACCCCCGATTTGGGGGGAAAGTTCCGAAATTTTTTGCACGGGAAAACATGGGCCCCCGAAAGTGTTAAAGGCGTCTTCCACTTTCCCATTTCTGGTGAGTTGTTTTTGAATAAGAAGGTCCGTTTAGTAAAGTTGTGAAGCCCCTTTTGGGGTTTTTAGAGGTTTGAATATAACTGTTCACCCAAAATTATAGAACTATATTTATCTATGGGCCCGTGACTGCAGAACAGAGAAAAGGTTTATTTTGGGAACCCAGGAATAGATGAAAGCAAAATTATAAAACCTTTTAGGGTTGAAAGGTTTTGTTTTACAAAAAACATCCAAATCTTAAAGACAGGGGGGGAAAAAAAGATTCAGCAAAAAAGTTCTGATAGGGAAAAAAATGCAATTAGAAAAAAAGTTTAGGGGCCCAAAACGCTAATCTCTAAAATAAAAAAATTGTTTTTTGCTAAAGCCCCCAAAACAAGATGATTTGAAAGAAAAAAAAATAAAAAGGTGATTTTTTCGAAGGAAGAGTCCGGAAAAGGGTGGGAGATTTAATAGTTTTTAAAAAGCCCCTTAACTATAGGTTTGCATCAACACTAGTGAGGGAAAAGGGGTTTTAATGCATGCATTGACAACACAATAATTTAAAAAAACTTACTAATAAAATTTTTTGATGCCGAATTTCAAACACATAAATTTTCTCATTGATAATTAAAAGGTTTTTTAAAAAAAGTCCATTCTCCCAAAACCAAAAAGAAACCACTTGGGGGTTCCCGCAGCTTTTGACAATTTGTAATATGTGCCTTGGTTCACCACAATAAAAAAAATAATCCAAAAAATTTTAGGTCCCCCAAAACCCTCCTGATGTGGATATATGGTTCAAAAAAAATTAAGGAGCATGGCCCCGGTTTTCTCTTTTAGAAGAAACTTATTTGAAAAGTTTCAAGGGCTTTTCCTTTAACCATTTTACGGGGCAGTCTACTCCCACCCAACCAAGAATTTTTATTAAAATTATTATTAGGATCCCGGTCCTTTAGATTTATAAACTGAGACCCAGGGGTTTTGTGAGAAACAAAAAATTCAAAAATTTAAACCAGAAATTATAGTCATTCAAAACAAAAAGGGGTAGGCAAACAAACCCAAGGAAAACAAGAAACAGAGTCAATGACAAAATGACAAAATGACAAATGAAATGACAAAAAAATTAAATAACCAGGAAAAGGCCCAACATAGCCTATAGAAGTAAATTAAGTATATCTAAGAGATTTAATTTTGATTTTTGTATCCAACAAAGAGATGTTTATAATTGGGAAACACGCACCCATTTGTACCCAAAAAAGATCAAAAAAAGGATAATCGGGTCATGTGAACAACCTCAATCATAAAGTTTACTCGGAATTTATCACTGATCCCATAAATAAAAAAATGAATAAATACAAAACATAAAAATAAAAAATTTAAAAAGGTTGAAAAACCTTAAAAAACATCTCAAAATAAATCCAAAAGCCAGAAAAAAGGTACAATTATATTGGACAGGGGTCTTTTTTTTATTTTGTGATGAAAAATGCCACCAACGACGGGTGACATTCAGACTGGGTGAATAAAAATCATCCCAAAAAACAGTGGTAAATCAGAAGTCTTTGTGGATTTTCCCTAAAAAAAAAATCAAAATTTTTATATAACAGTTAATCACCAGCTGATTCCTTTTTTTCCCATTTTAACCACCAAATTTTGGGGTCAAGTTTGACACCCCTTTTCTTTCCCAAAGCATTTGTTTTGTTCGTAAAAAGTTTTTGATTTAGAAAAACATACATTTATCTAGCAAAATGTAGAAAAATTGGAATGCTTGAAATCCCAGGATTATGACTTCGTTCGGTCCCCTAGTATCCCCCAAAAAAAAGCATCCCCAAATATGTTGAAACGATTTTTGAATACAAAAACACCCAATTACTTGGTTGATTTCTTTATTTTGAAAAGACCCTTTTCCCTTTTTTTTGGTTTCCTTAGAATTTTAGTTCTAAAACAAAATCACCATGGGGGTTGGAACTTTTTTCCCCTTTGGGGAAATTGCCGGTTTTTTTCTGGTTGTTTTTTTAAGATTTTAACAAATCTAGAAGACCCATTTATTCAATGTTAGTGAGTTATAATTTTAAAAGTTCTTTTATTTTTTTAACATCCTTCTTCTATTTCAGTGTTTTATCTTGTGTTTGTTTTATTCTTGCACTTATTGCTTCATTTAATTTCATAGGAGACCCAGGACATTGTTTTAAAATTTTTTTTTTTAAAATTTAATTTATTCTTTTTAGTTTAGAGAAGGTTTTAGTACACCAACAGGTATTATTTGGGGTTTTAAAGAAAAAGAATGAAGAAAATTTGAGATTGCAAACAATTTATGGGAGAGTGTTTGAGGGGATAATTATGAAAAATGTACTTTATTTGATTGGGGAAAAAAACAATACAGTGAATAAGCAAGCAAGCTTTTAAAACCTGGGATTACTTTTTGGAGAAGAGGGATGCAAGATCAGAATCAAATGAAGTAGAATATAAGGATTTATAGTAGTCTCTAAATGTGTGCATTATATTTTTATGGTCAGTGATCTCCGTCTGTGTTAGTAATTACTGGTATTGCATAGCAAACTTGCTGCTTATGGATTTGTTGAGCTAAGATCTTATTAGCCTTCTCTCTGTGTTCATAGTAATGATGTCATGATTTAAAATGAGTTGTTCTGTTACTTTTGTTGTCAGGAGGTTGAGTTCTGAATGCAAAGCCGTTTTTTTTCCTATGAAGTGCCTCATTTGGACATTTGGTATGTTCTTGATCTATTCTGGTAATTTCACTGATTAGCTCTGATGTCTTCTTGGTTTCCAATTTATTTTTGTGGGAATGATATGAAACAATCTGGCCTTTTAAGAAAGCCTTCAGAGTTTCCCAGCATATTCCCTGCAGTGACCTCTAAGGACATATTTCTCTCTAAAAACAATAAATTTCCTTGGATATAAACTCTGTACAGTTCTTGCCTGCTAATAAAAGTGGGTTAACATGCCACCTGTGAGATGAGTATATGGGGCAAAATTATTTATGCTCCATGATAAAAGGGGCGTGGTTGGAGAATACAATAGTGTTGTACTTACAAGATTTAATTGTGGGTAAGAAATTGTTACCTATAAATAATGAAATCTTGAGTAACAGTAATGCACTGGTGAATAAAGAAATATGCTCTGGAGTTTGGGTTTAGAAATATCCAGGGATCTGATAAGTTGTGATCAGATACCATCCACCCATCCATTATCCAACCCCTAAATCCTAACTACAGGGTCATGGGGTGTGATCAGATACAAACTGTGTAATTTTTTTTGCAGTGTTAGATGTCATCGCCCCTGTGGCAGGAGACCTATCCAGGTCTGGATTTAAAACACAATTAAAGTCACCAGCCATTATAATTTTATGTGTACCTATCATCCACACTGGGTGCATAGCTATTTATCAAAATCACTTTATAGTTAAGTAAATTACCTATGACGATCACATATCGCCCTTCAGAGTCAAATATCACATTTGTTATTACAAATGAAATTGTTCTATGTTTAACAATTCTAACACCTCTCATTTTCTTTGTGTAGCTGGAATGGGATATTTGGCAAGTCCAATCTCCATGCAGCCTAACCTGATCCTTGCTTAATAAGTGGGTCTCCTGAAAAAATACTATTTTCTCTTTAATTCTTGATTGAGACCTTTAACATTCCAGCTCATTAAGTTAACTATTTGGTCATGGAGACATTGCTTATGAACTTTTGTTGATATTTTGTAGTCTTAATTTAAGACAGTACATTATTACATAAGATAGCTTTAAACTTAATTTCCAATTTTTCAAGGAATTATTGCTATGTAGCCTATTGCTACTTTGGCACTTACAATTATAAGGATTAAAAGGATAGGTTAGAAATAGCTTGTTCTCTTTCTCTCTCCCCCTACATATATTGCCTCCCCACATGAAGCTAGAGCAAACTTCATGAAATCCCAGTCCTCTGACATACCTGTTGACAGAGCACATCCAAAACAAAACAAGCCCTCCCAGCAGCGGTGCATAAGGATTAAAATAGAGATATCTATTGATGATACAGTCCAAATACTATAAGAATAAAATATAACCTTAAACAGTCTTGAGAGAGTAAACCCATGAATTGATGTTAAACAGTAGCCATGGATAAGAAGAAAATGTGTGATAGTAAGCCCTGATACAATAAACCAAGGGTATGATGTTAAACAATCCCCTTTAGGGGAAGAAAAAAAAACATATTTCTGATGTTCTTCTTTTATTTTTTAAAAATTCTGATGTTTGCTTTTTTTATTTCCAGAAATATTTGCAGGTTGCCCAAGTATTTGTGAAAAGAAACAACTTTTCTAGCTATTGAATCACTGGCCTCCCAAAGGAACAAGAATAAAGTGACTATTGGGAAGAATGATTATAACTTAACACATCAGGCTCAGAATAAACTCACAGATACTGGAGACATTATTTTTCCTTTCAAAAAGAAAATAATAAAAAATAATGGCAATAAATTATCAATTGACCAATTATCAGAGTAGTGGATGTTCTTATTTAAAATGTTAAATTGCCTTAAACAGTCATTTTTAAATGAAATATGATTTTTGTGTTGGTCCCACATCACACCACATCACTGTCCTCTCTGCCATTGCAATTGATTAGCTGATGTGAAATATAGCCTTTGCTGTAAGCAGGGCCAAACCTAAACAATATGCCAAATCATTGGGTACATCATTTTGGTAGGAAAACATGGTTTTGCTTTTGTGCTCCACCCCCATTAGAACCTTGTTTCTTGATAGAACTTTTGAAAGACCTTAAAGTGTGCATTCTAAGCTATATCAACAGTAATAATTATCTAAATTGCCAGGAACTTCTCCTCAGCCAGTTTGGTATGATGCATTTTTTGGCCCGTAACCATTGCAACCATCTTTTCCAATTAAATTTTTGAAATGCCTTGTAGCCTATAGAGTTGGACCAAAGACCAAATTATGCAAAATTTCATGAAATCAGTTCAGCTGTCTTTTAGGTAATCAACCAACAAGCAGACAAACACATAAACAAGGTGTGATCTGAGAGTTAAAATGTATACTTTAGTGTGATAAAAAAAGGCAAATCATATTTCAATATTATTTATGTAGATTTAAGGGTCACCTGATTGAAAGACACAGGACTCCTGGTTCCCGATGAACATCCATGGCTGTCACTGACTTTCACAGGCTTCCTGTTAACCTTAAAAGGTGTGTATAGCACAACCAACATCAACTCATCACAATCCGACCCAGGAAATCACTCATCTTGTAAGTGTGATAACTTTATGTCTTTGTTACAGCTTTGTTGCGTAACATATAATGTCTGCTACTTTATGCACTGCTTTGTAAGGCACTTTTTTATGAATTGGCTTGGCTGTTCGCCTGTAACTACTTGTATGTTTCTTTTATATAATGTATATTCCAGTTTACAACAAGGTACTTCCTGTAAAATCCTTCAAAATAGCACATCCTTGTAATTTTATGTAGATGTGCTGAATTGTTTAAGATCGCTGCAGCCACGCTGTACAATGGGAGAGTCCCCATACATGGGGCAGAGTATGCAGGATAGCAAGAGAAAGTGAAATATTGTGTTTGCCTAGACTATTTCCATTCATTTTCTTAACCTGCTTATGCAGGGTAGGGATACAAATAAACTAGAGTCTTATCCCAGCAATCACCAGCCACAAGGCAGGAGCAGTACCTGGACAGGGCACCTGTTCATCACAGGGTCAACACTTGCTAAGACCAATATTAGCAACACCAATCCTAACCTGCATTTCTTTGGACTGTGGAAGGAAACAAGAGCACTCAGGATGCCAACCCTGGTGTCCTTATTGCAAGGCATCAGCACTACCGATGTGCCACCATGCCACCCTAGTGCTATTCTTTATATAATTAAAGGAACACTTTTTAATCAGAGTATAGCATCAGGTCAATGAAACATCTAGGATATTGATCCTAAGTTGTTAATCAGTTTCAGCTGCTTTGGTGCATTAGAGGGGCAACAATGAGACGACCCCAAAACAGGAATGGTTTAATAGGTGGAGGCCACTGACATTTTTCCCTCCTTATCTTTTCTGACTGTTTTTTCACTAGTTTTGCATTTGGCTATGGTGTCACTACTCTGGTAGCATGAAGCGATACCTGGACCCTACAGAGGTTGCACAGGTAGTCCAACTTCTCCAGGATGGCACATCATTACTGCACGTGCCATTGCCAGAAGGTTTGCTGTGTCTCCCAGCACAATATAAAGGGCATGAAGGAGATTCCAGGAGACAGGCAGTTACTCTAGGAGAGTTGGACAGGGCTGTAGAAGATCCTTAACCCATCAGCAGGTCCGGTATCTGCTCCTTTGGGCAAGGTGGAACAGAATGAGCACTGCCAAAGCCCTACAAAATGATCTGCAGCAGGCCACTGGTGTGAATATCTCTGACCAAAAAATCGGAAACAGACTTCATGAGGGTGGCCTAAGGGCCTAACAACCTTTAGTGAGCCGTGTGCTCACTGCCTGGCACCGTGGAGCTCGATTAGCATGTGCCATAGAATACCAGAATTGTACCACTGGTGCCCTGTGCTCTTCACAGATGAGAGCAAGTTCACCCTGAGCACATGTGACAGACATGAAAGGGTCTGGAGAAGCCGTGGAGAAAGTTACATCAATGTAACATCGTTCAGCTTGACCGGTTTGGTGGTGGGTCAGTGATGGTCTGGGGAGGCATATCCATGTAGAGACACACAGACCTCTACAGGCTAGACAATGGCATCTATACAGGCAGTTTCTGGAGAGGAATTCATATCATTGACTGGCCCCCATGCTGGTCTGACCTAAATCCAATAAAACACCACTGGGACATTATGTTTCGGTCCATCCGACGCCACCAGGTTGCACCTCAGACTTAGTGATGCCCTGGTCCAGATCTGGGAGGAGATCCCCAGGACACCATTCATCATCTCATTAGGACAAGGGGGCCATACAAATTACTGAATATGATTTTGCGTCACTGCAGTGAAATTTTGGCAATATGGACTAGCCTGCTGTATAATTGTTTCACTTTGATTTTCGGTGTGTAGGCTGATAATTTTCATTTTCATCAAACAATGTGGCATCCTTTCATTCCTAACACATTACCCAGTCCATATCAGTATAGATATGCAGCATGTTTTTTTTTTCCCTTTGAAATCTGATGTGTTTTCAAAGTGTTCCTGTAATTTTTTGAGCAGTATATTTTAGTTCTAATCACTCCTTTTCATGTCATCTGCAGTAATTTTAGTCAAAGGGAAAATCACCACAATCAAATTTGTTTTAGTCATTCAAACATCTCTTTTATTCCAATTTTATTATTTTATCCTAGGTTTAATTTGCAATAATGCAATATCATTGGGGACTATGGTTAGCCTGGTACAGTACGAGAGTGCATTTCTGTGCATGCGTGTCTTCTGTGAATGATATGTGTCCTCATTCTTGCATTGTTTCCATTGCTGCTTGGATAAGCTAATGGATGGATGAATGGATGAAGAGGTGCAACATGGGTTGTGAAGAAGCACATAATGTTTAAAAAAAACAGCCTTTTAAAATACTAATTGGAAATATGGGTGTTTTGTGGGCCCCATGGTGCATGGTAGATATTTCTGCGTAGTTGGAGAGCACAGGAGTACACGTGCCTCTCCTCCTGTACAATATGTGTGTCTTCTTCTAGCGCTGATCTGGGAAGTCACAAATGAGTTGTGCACAATGACACTCTGTGGTGCATTCTGGTCTGTGGTTGTGAATGCATGCATGCAAACTTCTTGGTATTTGAATCGTGGCCCTAATATGTGACAGTGATGTGTGAAGCATGGTGCACTTCTAGTTTGTGCAGGCACACTTCTTTTAAGATAGTCACTTTTTATATTAAGATATTTATTTTAAAAATATAATTCATTAAAGATGCACATACTACCACTACTTTACACTAAGTCCACCTTACTGCAGTGCACTAACATACTAATAATGCTTAAGCTGGTAATTATGGAGTATTTACTGTGTGGTATAATGTAAAGTGTTGCCTGTGATCCTTCCTTTTAAATGGTCAATTTCAGTATTTTATTTCAAAAGTAAATATGCTTATATGTAAAACTAATCTAAGAATGTAGTAAATATGGAGCTTAAAACAATTAAATGTCCTGTAACTTTAACAAAGAACTAAATACCTTAATTCAATATGAGCTATTCTACAAAAGAACAGATAATAAAACAAAATATAATATAAATATAATAAACACAATTTTATTTATTTGAAATACAGTAAATAACTTCAAATTGTCAATTGCAAAATAAAAGTTTAGTTTTATTTTAGTGCACAAAAAATTTAAGGGTTTGACATATCATTTACATAAATTAACATGGAGGGTACTGCAATTCTTGCTATTTCTGTTAACTTTTAAAAACATGTTTATTTCCTCCCACAACTCTGCCCAGGATTAAAGGGTTTAAAAGACGATGGAACGGATGGCTATTTATTTCCAAGTGAAAAGGCAACTCTTTATCCCTCTTGCCCATTCCAAATGGCTCACTCATTCAAGTTTTGCACCAGAGCTTACATTAGTACATTAAAGGATAAGAGGTTTGTGGCCTTATTGAGCGATTTCTCAGTACATTGTTAAAAATGAAAAATATATTCAGCACCTACTTGTAACAAAATGGTTATTGGATTTCCATTAATTTTTACTGACACTTCTCCAAACCCTCATTATTCACCCTTAATTTGCTCCAGATTCCCTGGTATCTGAAGGTGAAATTTGAAGTAAAATGATAAAAACTACTTGTCACTTTTTTCCACATACTGTAGGCACCCAACTTTAAAGACTCCATTACAGAGTGTGTACTACACAGGCATGTAAGTTCACATGATTGTTTGTTGTCTAATTAGGCAGTATGAAGGGCCCTGAAGCCAAAAGGTTTTCTTCAGCTGAACAGTGTTCACCTGGTGTAAAGTAAAGGCATTTACAAATTGCCTGAAGGCTAGCATCAGTGTTTCATGTGCTATACTGTTAAAAGTAACCATACTTTTTAATTTACAACATCCTTTGCAGACATGGTAAAGCTTATACAAAATTACTTTTATGTATTTCCTTTCAAACCGGAAAATTGATAAAACATGTCAAAACGATTTACAAGATATTTTATTCTTTTTTCATATTTTTAGGTTGATGGTGCCAACCCATTTGCCTTGTATGGATTTAATCTGATCAAGTCAGATTGAGGGGACTGCTCCTAGAATTTCTTCCAAAAAAAGGAAAAAATTACATGAATTTTTTTTTCAATTCAATAAAATTTAGTTTTATGTTCTCTTTGGGATAGCTGTAACTAATATCACATATGTCAAACCCTGTCTTGGTGACATGGTGAGTACCGGTCACTGCTTCATAACCTTGGTCCCTGATACTTTGCAAGTTGGCTTTTGAACCAAAGACTAGACTCACCACTGATAAAAACAGTTATTATCATTAGGGGCATCTGGCTAGAACACTGGCTCATATCTAACTGCATGAAATCAACAGGAAATGGAAATTAACTGGTTAAAGCATTCTCTGAGAACAACAGACACCATGAATACCTGGACAATGTGAAAGATAGCAATGAGAAGCTAACATGTATCCTGGAAATGTCGAACAGCATGAAATGGACAACCTGGATTATATTGTGGAGTATTGGACATCTCATGGAAAAACCAAGGGAGTTAGTGGAGGTGATACTATGGAGAAATATTCAGATAGCATGCATGTTCTGGCTACCAAAAATATCAATGTAAACATTCATGGAACTTACTAATACCAGGATGTCCCAAGAATGGAGAAATGTGGCCCCATTCTATGAAGTGTCCAACCATTGATTCTGAGAGAAAAAGTTTCCTCTCTAGGACCTTGGGAGGAAAATAGGAAACCCAAGCTGCACACAATGACTCATGCAAAAGGTTGGGAATTTCAACCGTAATAACCCCCCCAAAACTTAAAAGAAGGGACAATGGGCTTGGGCTGTGTCACAACAGCATCTAGCTCATACATAACACATCAGGCTTGGTACTATTGTCACCCAGATGGAACATAAATTGAATCTGCTGTAAAACAATGACTATTTGAACATTTAGCAGACTTTACATAAAGTATCAGAGACTTGTTGGGTGTCAGGGGTCCATACAAATTTCTTAACTCCACCCTTTGTGAGTAAAATTATTTTGGATAAACCTTTGTTAAAAAATTTGCAAAACCAATAAAACACTGAACCTGCTAAATATTGTCAAGAGGTTTCCAATTAAGCAGAAACCTTTTCAGGATCCATTTGAATATCAGTTTGACTAATATAATAACACAGGAATGAAACTGAAGATTGATGAAAGTCACATTTGTTAGGCTTGAGAAATAGGTTATTGGCCCATAGCAGAGAAAGCATTTTCTCAAACTAGCAAATATGAGAAATTAGGTTCTTTTGGAAAAAAAAATAGGATTTGATCAATGTACACCAATACAAAATAACCCAAACGATTGTGAACAACATTGTAAAAGGACTGAAAAAGTGCTGGGGTGTTTACCTATCCATATGGCATGATGACTTTCTCATAGTGACCAGGGGCCTCATGTATAACGGCGCATGCGAGAACTCGCACTATAACATGGCGTAAGCACAAAAGCCGAAATGTGCTTACGCACAGAAAAATCCAGATGCAGGAATCTGTGCGTACTCCAACTTCCACGTTCTTCCGCTACATAAATCCCGATCAGCGTGAAAACTAACGCTCGTGCACGCGCATTATGTAACGCCCCAAATCCTCCTAGAATTACGCCTATTTGAATATGCATATCAATATAAATCGCCCTTAAGCGCAGCCTTCTGTGAAAAGACAATGGGAAAAGCACAGGGGGAAACATAAGAATTTCAGTGAATACCAAGTGGAGGCAAAGGAAAAACATACTATTTGTTCAAATAAGCCGTGGTATAATCAACAAAAGGAAGTTTATCGAGTGATATAACGTGTTGAAGAAACATGAAAGCTCACATCCACAAAATCGCACAGTGCCGGAAATAAAAAAGAAGTCACATATCAAAGTCGCCGTGGAAAGCCGAGTTGTAAGCCCACTGTCTGAGTGTCATATGAAAGCTTATTAGGGTACAGAGAAAAAAGCCACACGGTGGGGAAAAAGCACGAAATGTCCACTTCAATCTCGACATTTCCACTTTAATCACGTAGTTTATTTTGTCATTAAAGTAGAACATCATAAAATTCATCTTAAAATTGTTTAATTAACCAGTTTCTAAAATCACATCGTAATTAAAGTAGCACGTTAAATGCTTTGTTTTGTATTTGATTTTCTATGTGCTCTATGTGTGTGAATCACTACTTGTTTCTTAAACCGGCTCTCTTCCTCCAACTGGACACAGAATCCATTACATTCGTGATATTACAGCTCTCTGAATAACTAAAATACTGAGATGTATACGTGATGTCATTTTCATGATGATAGGAGTTAAAGCACGTTATTAAACATGTTTCACTTCGATGAAATAATTTATTGCAGCAGTACTCAGGGCGGCTCTAAGCTTGTGGTGGCACTGGGCAGAGGAAGAATCGGTGGCTGGCTCCTTAGCCCGCCAATGTCAGTAAAGTATCTTATGCACGGTGGATGGCCACGTATGTTGCAGACACTAGCCGCCTCGTGCTCATGACACAAGCATTTAACTTTTGCGAAATTTGTCGCTGCGTTTTTAGCTGTGTTGTTATTTTATCTTTCTGTTTTATATTCAATATATATTGGCGTAGCCGTCACTGCAGTCAGTGCTTTTCTTTCCCTAAGTAACCGATCGCCATACAATCAGCTCTGTAATAGACGTTAAGCCATCTGTAAGCTTAGCGCCGATTCTTCAAAACGTTTAAAGAACATTGAAATATCTTCGTAGTACATGTTTAATTATTCTATCCTTAAAGACACTCCCAGTGAAGAATATAGATTATTTAAATGAAGTTAAAGTTTTATCTGTATAATTTAACAAACATATTTTGCTGCATTTCACCTTAAAAATGATATCGTCATCATATGTAAATACGCGCTTTATAAAGTGGCTCAGGTTGTGCGATATTATAACTATAGTGCAAGTTTACAGTGGGGTGATTGTACTTATAAGTACAAACAGTTCTACAAGGAGCACTTGATTGGCTGCATTTAAAGTTCTTGGGATTAAACTGTTTTGAACCGCAAGGTCCGTACAGGAAAGGCTTTGAAACGTTTTGCCGTGGCAGAGACAGCGTGTGCTTAATGCCGTATACCGATAATTCTCTTTCCGATCAGCTGCTGCTGTGATTCACACTCAGATACAGTGATATAAATACTCCGAGTGGTGCAGTGAGAGAAATATGGAAAAGATGATCCGCTGTGGCAACTCCTAACGGGAGGAGCTGAAAGAAGAAGAAGAAGAAGAAGAAGTGAGAGTAACAACGCTAAAGCAGTTATGGCATTTGGAATACTATGGCTGTTCCCTGGACCATTATATTGTTACGAGTTAATTACAATCAGATGCATTACACTAATAAACAATATGCGGTTAGTTTCTGTGTATTTATAAAGCCGCGTCATGAAAATAATGTGTAATCACACAAGAACAGTAGCACTGCTTTGACGCTGGGTGCCGCCAGTTTGCAAAACCGAGCGGAGAACTTGCGTACGACAAGGCATGAGGTACCGTGGAAAAGTGCGTGGCTTTACGCCAAGTGTAGGTTTTATACATCGCGATTTGAACGTGGAAAAGTTCTTACGCAACATTTCTGTGCGCACGCACCGTTTATACATGAGGCCCCAGAGGAAGTGTTAAAGGCAGTCTTCCACTTATCCCCATTTCTGAGTCGAGTTAAGTTATTGATACTAAGAAGGTCCAGTTTAGTAAAAGTTGTGAAGCCCCTAGGGCATTATTAGAGGTTTGAATATAACTGTTCACCAAATTATCAGAACTATATTTATCTATGGCCTGTGACTGCAGAGACAGAGTATAAATGTGTCACTTAGGTAACCTCAGGGAATAGATGAATAGCAAAATTATAAAACCTTTGTAGGGGATTGAAATGTGACTTTTGTTTTACAAAAGACATCCTGGAAATCTTGACAGACAGGAGGGGATAGTAGCAATATGATTCAGCAAAAATGTTGGCTGACTAGGGGAAAGAATGCAATTAGAAAAACAGTTTAGGTCCCAAAACGCTAATCTCTAACAATCAATAACATAAGATTGTTTTGCTAGCCAAGGAAACCCAAAATCACAGATGATTTGAAGAAAAAGCAAAATAATAATAAAAAGGTGATTTGTTCGTAATGGAAGAGTCCGACATAAAGGGGAATAGTAGATTTAATAGTTTTAATAAGCCCATTAACTATAGGTTTCGCATCAACACTAGTGATGGAAAAGGGATTGTTAATGCATGCATTGACAACACATATAATTTAGTAAAATCTTCACTAATAAAATTTTTAGATGCCACAGAATTCTCAAACACTATAATATGTTTCTCATTGATAATTGTGGGGGAAAAGGTTTTACTATAAAAGTCCATTCTACCAACACCAAAATGAGAACGACTTGGACGTTTCCCTGCAGCTTCTGACAATTTGCTAATATGTGCCTTGGTTCACCACAATAAAAACATAATCCACAAAATTTCTTAGGGTCCCCTGCAAAACCCTCCTGATGTGGCATATATGGTTCAAAGAAATTACAGGCAGCAGTGAGTCCCTTGATTTACTCTTTTAGAGAAGAAACTTTATTTAGAACAAGTTGCAAGGTAGCAGCTATCCCTTTAACTTGCACTTCACGTGCAGTCTACTCCTCACCCAACCAAGTAATTTCATTAACAACATTTATTACCTTAGGATCACTTATGATCCTTCAGTATGTTATGAAACTGAGACTCCAGGGATTATTGTGAGAAGACAAAAAGATTGAGCAATGTAAATTTAAACCAGAAATTATAGTCAGTGCCTGGCTAAAGTCAAAAAAGGTTGTGTAGGCAAACAAACCACAAGGACAAACTAAGAAACAGAGTCAATGACAAATGACAAAATGACAAATGACAATGACAAAAAACATTAAATAACCAGGAAAAAGGCCTAGCACATAGCCTACTTAGAAGTAAATTAAGTATATCTAAGAGATTTAATTGTTGATTTTTTTGTATCCAACAAAGAGATGTTTATAATTGGAATCACGCACCCTATTTGTACCACAAATGAGATCAAACATGTGATAATCGTGGTCATGTGATATGCAACGTCTAATCATAAGATGTGTTACTCATGGCCACATTATCCACTGATCCCATAAATAAATAAATGAATAAATACTTACAAACATAAAAATAAAATTCAAAATGGTTGAAAACCTTAAAGAACATCTCCAGAAATACATAATGCCACCAAAAGTACCTAGTTAAAACAGGTACAATCATATATTGGCACAGTGTGTCTTTTTATTATTTTGCTGATGAAATACATGCCACCAACTGCACGGATGACATTCAGCACTGGATGAATAAAAATCATCCGCAATAAAACAGTGGTAAATCAGAAGTCATTGTGTCAGGTACCCTTTGCCCTAAAAGAAAATCAGATATTATTCATATAACAGTTAATCACCAGCTGATTCCTTTTTCCTATTTTTAACCACCAACTTTGGAGTCAAGTTTGACACCACTCTTTCTCTTTCCAATGTCATATTGTTTATGTTCGTAAAATGTATTTTTGCCATTTCAGAAATATGCATACATTGCTATCTATGCAAAATGTAGAAAAGTGTGAGCAATGCTTGTATATTATCTGGTATGGATTACTGACTTTCTGTTCTGGTCCCATAGTATCCCCCAGAAGATAAAGCATGCCCTAAATAGTGTTGAACACGTACTTATGAATACAAAGAAACATTCCCACATTACTCTGGCTCTGATTTCTTTATTTTGAAGTAGACCCATCCATTTTTGTTGGTTCACTTCAGTAATTCTTTAGTTGCTCCAAAGACAAAAATCTACCATGGGTGTTGGAGACTGCTGTTCCCTTGGAGAAATTGCCGTGGTTTGTCTGGTTGACTTTATCACAGCAGTTTTTAAGCAAATCTAGAAGACCCATTTATTCAATGTTCTTAGTGAGTTATAATTGTTAAATGTTCTCTTTATTTATTTTAACATCCTTCTTCTATTTCAGTGTTTTATCTTGTGTTTGTTTTTATGTCTTGCACTTATTGCTTCTTATGTTAATTTCAATTATGTAGAGCACCTACAGAGGACATTGTTTATATTTTGTTTTACATAAATTGAATTTATTACTTCTTAGTTTAGAGAAGGTATTTGATTGTACACCAACAGAAGTATTATATTGGAGTTTAATAAAGAAAAGAATGAAGAAGAAATCTCTGAGAGATTGCAAACAATTTATGGCAGAGTGTGCTTGAGGTAAGATAATTATGAATAAATGTACAGTGTATTAGATTGGAACAAAACAATACAGTGAATAAGCAAGTCGAAGCTTTTAAAAACCTGGGATCTACTGTATTGTAGCAGCAAGTAGAGGATGCAAGATCTAGAATCAAAGCTGGCCTATAGTTGAAGTATACTGTTTGCTGTACTGTGTGAAAAGAAGTTGTCATATTTAAAGTCCAAGGTATATAAACTAATGATTCAATCCATGATTCTGCACAGATCTGAAACATGGAGAGTAGTATCTGGAGAAAGTGAAGCAAGAATGCTGTAAGTCTAGCAAAGAGAGAAAAAATTAAGACATTAAAAACAATGTAAAGGTGGCAAGCATACCTGATAAAGTTAGACTGAGGTGGTTTGGACATGTCAGGAGAATGGATGAAAAATGCACACCAAAGAAAATATTGAATACTGATCTTATTGGAAGAAGATCAGAAGGATGAAAAAGAAAGAGATGGTGGGACCATATTTACATTGATTTGAAATTAACAGGACAGGGACTGGAGATTTGCTGTAGACTGATTCTTCTTCATTAGTGATTCCTTTGTAGCTCATCATGAAAAGGAGGGACACTGGAAGAAAAAGTGCTATAAAGCAAGTACAGACTCAAAGGTTTACACATATTTGCAGCTACTATGTAATGCATAACATTAAATTATTAATTTACACATCTATACATAAACAGACAATTTATGTTAAATACACAGTAAAAAGAGAAGTAATAGCAACTATTACACGTAACATAAGCAAATATGAAATAACTATCTATTAACTTTTATGTTTAAGATATGACTCGTTAACTATGAGAGAAGTGAAAAGAAAAACTAACAAAAAACATTCTATTAAGCAAAATACCTGGAGAAAATAAACTCCTGGAAGATTCACAGTTAGTTTAAATAGACAAAGTGATAGCTAAGCTGACATAGGATGAGTAGTTGGCCCCACACTCAGCCCCACAATTTATTCTAGTAAAGTAATAAGAGCAACCTGGTGTATTATTGGACCCTAAGGTGTCCAGTATCACTAATTTTGCTTTCTATGTGCAGACACTATGGCTTGGTAAGGTAGCAGAAGCAGTAAGTGTCACAACGGGATATTGTGAACTGTAGCAGAATAGAGTAATAGAATATTGCAGATGTCAGTAATAGTTCTTAATGATTGTCAATATTTCCATTTTGATAAAATGTCAAATAAAAGCAAATGCAACATTTGCCTGATTAGTAGCTCAGATCAGAGTGATCAAGTCCTAAATAGTGTATATTTAGCCTAGATTTAAATGTTGAGGTCAATGGGCCATCTATTACACAACAAGCAGATCATTCCATTGCTCTAAAGCACTTTAGACAAAGACTTAACTTTCTCTAGTGGTTTTATTTATTCCTGGAACGATAAGAGGAGAAACATCTTTAGGTCACAATGTAGACTATGGTACATCTGCATTAACATCCATCCATCCATCCATTATCCAACCCACTATATCCTAACACAGGGTCACGGGGGTCTGCTGGAGCCAATCACAGCCAACACAGGGCGCAAGGCAGGAACAAATCCCAGGCAGGGTGCCAGCCCACTGCAGGACACACACACACCAGGAACAATTTAGGATTGCCAATGCACCTAACCTGCATGGCTTTGGACTGTGGGAGAAAACTGGAGCATCCAGAGGAAACCCATGCAGACACGGGGAGAACATGCAAACTTCACACAGGGAGGACCCGGAAAGCGAACCCAGGTCTCCTTACTGCATGGCAGTAGCGCTACTACTGCGCCACTGTGCCACCATGCCACCCCTGCATTAACATGTTCTGTTAAATAATTGGGGCTAAAGCTATTTAAATCATTAATATCTACAGTATGATTTTGTGAAAACCCAAAGATGCAGAAAAAGTTAAAAATTATAGTGATCTGGCCTTACCTGTTTTAGCAATACTTCTTGCAGTAACATTCTGAATTAATTGGAAGTAAAAAATTGAGCAGCATTATCAAATCTACTTAAAATAATGCATGAACAAAATTCTGCATACTTACGACACATTGTAGTTTTCCTATATTTTAACAGCCATTTTCAGTATGCCCTCAATTCCTATTTTGATCGTCCAGATCTATTCAACAGATACTCTGTCCAACTAAGCTAACTCACTGCATCTTTTATTAGGATTAGAAAAGTTAGAATTCTTTCCCAAAGGCTGCTATTACTGACTTAAATGTCTTATGTGACTGAGTCAGAATAAACCTTTACAAGGTCAATAAAAGTCAGAATTGTGAAATAAAACAAAAGTTGAATGCTGGCTATATGTTTTAAACCGGTTACCACTTCAGTTACCACCAGGTTGAGTTAGCCTGTTAAGTTTAAAAAAAGATGTGAACTTCTAGCATCTATTTCAAAATGATGTTCAAAAGAGTTATTATGATGGAACACAAAGAAAAAAGTTCTGTGTGCACATGAGTATGGGAAAAACACAATAGGACTGTGAATTCCCCGAAACACGTAAGACTGACTAACGGTTCCCACTGCTTGCCAGCTAGAGTACTTACATGCACTAGCTACCCACAATCCTGCATTTTATTGGCAGTTTGAAATGGGATTGATGGAGTTTCCTGAGAGTGGCCACTGCTCAACTGTTTCGACCATCATTTGCAATGAAGGTGGGTTTTTGCCAGAGTTCAGGGATGGGGTAGGGATACTTTTTTCCTGATGATGCAGCTCTGAATCTTTAGTGAGTCAAAGAATCAATATCATTTTAGAATTATAGAAATTAATCATACGTTTTGACTGTAATGCTTTTCATTCATTTTTTAAGTTATTCGTTTATTCAGTATGTTAAGCACATTAAACTGCAAACTATGCATTGAAATTATCTGAATAAATGAACTTATCATTATAATTATTATACAATTCAAAGACTTCGATATTGAGGAAAAAAATAAGCTAAATAAAATGTGTGGACATACATAAACATTTAACAAAAACTGACACATTTTGTGAAAAGAAAAACTAGTAACAAGAGGACATGAAGTGATGGAGACACACAAAAATGGCATGCAAGCACAGTTTTGTTAAGGACTATGAAAGCAAGTGACTGGCAAGCAGAAAAACAAGAAAAGAATCACAAAAACAAGCAAGACAACAAAAGTCCTTCACTTGGTTTTACCAGTATGACACTGTATGGGCTGTTTGGCCTCTTCTTTCCAAATTGTTTTCTCCTGTTCTCGGATGGAGATTTAAGTCTTGGGCTTCTGTCAGGTTTGCAACATTGACGTTGAGGAGGGACTTATTCGAAAAATACATTCCTTCCTATTTTTTAACTTTCCTTAGCTAAGCTTAAGTAATTCCAGGATTGGTTGTTAAATGGACCGACTTTATAGATGATAAAGTAAATATTAATTATATTTATTATTTACAATTGTGTATCATTTAATACCATAAAAATCTCCTTTATAATATTCTCACATTAAAGGATTCTGCATCAGGATGATACCAATGAGAGAAGATAAACATAATACTAATATTAAAACAAAACACAAAATATGCTGAATAGTGCATCAATTATA
>NW_024386490.1:0-38377 GCF_016835505.1 Polypterus senegalus
TTGCCGATAGGGTTCTCGCCATGTCACTTCAGGCCACTAGATGCACGAGAACCACACGATCGACTTCAGGGTAGGATCTACGAGGAAATCCAATAGTGTGCAGACACTGGGCGGGCTCCCATTATTGAACTCGTAAATCTCAGAGGTGGCCTTGGGAGACTTGGATGTCCTGTTTCACCCGGAAACTCTACAGATTGAGGCACGGGCATCGCGTTATGTCAGTGCAAAAGTGCAGTTTTTGGGAGGCAAGCCTTGGAGATCAAGTTAAACCTTGTATCGATGGCTACATTCAGGTCACACATTGAAAACAATATTATTCCACGGAATTCAGAAATCAGCAGCAATCAACGGGTACTTAACGCCATGTCCTTTGATGCACATTTTTCCATTTGCAAAATTTTCCTCAAAGAAGAGTGAAAGACAAAATAAACAATTACAAACCAGGAATAACAAAGTCCTTCTCGGATACTCCCGCTGATAAGATTTTTGAAGTGTTACCCATGTTTAAAAGTCTGAAGAATGGGAGATTTGGATTCAGCATATTACCTATGCTGTGCTTGCCACTGTTGAGGTATGTAGCTGTGCCATCATCTGAAAGTTTTTCCAGAATCCCAAGGTATCTTCTGCATGGTTTTGTAAGAGATATGACCCGCAGCTAAAGATCTGCTTGTGTGCTTAGATAGCGAGCTTTTGTCTTCCTCACACAAGGCAATTCGATTCCTTATCTTTAATATGCAGAGCGTGGTACACAAGAGCGAGAGCCCTGAAAACTCCCAAAGAATTACCCCGGAAAAAAAACTCACAGCAGATACCATCGCAAACCCTCTGAAATCCTACCTAAGAGTTACATGCAACATCAGTACGGTTAAACCAGGGGGAACAGAGACAGGAAAGACACAACTTCTTTTTTAACCAAGCTCAGAGAGCCTGTACGAAACAGGCTGTGCAAAAATCTTTGAGACTCTTAACGGTCCTTCCACGGAAATCTTTAGTAAAAGGCGAAAGATTTATTCGGATGAAGGGAACCCAGAGCATGTGTGTTTGCCAGGAAGAAGAGAACACGGCCAGTGAGGCCTGCGCAGCTGACATCGACACCTTGTCAGACTTACAAAAAACTGAAGGTAGAAGGTGAGCGCAAAGGACAACTAGGTGAGGAGCACCAGAGAAGCATTAAAACAGTCGCAGCCAAAGGAATTTAGATTATATGGAACTGAATATGTTGAGTGTGCACACTCTGCAATGCATCATGGTAGGGGCAAGAAACCCCGCCCACCACCCAGAGATACAAAGAAACGCCACTTATGCTAATCAACATCTGAATTCTTGCAAGGCCTCTAGACAGAAGTCAGCTTGTCCTGGGATCCATCATATTTCCACTTCTCCTGATTTTCCGCTTCCTTGGGCCGCAAAAGGAACAACTGGAATAGACAATGACACGCCCAGAGCTGGTGAATTCTTCTTTACACCAATGTCCAGACCGTGCTTGCGATAGGGTTCTCGTCATGTCACTTCAGGCCACTAGATGCACGAGAACCACGATCGACTTCAAGGGTTAAGTGATCTATCGAGGAAATCCTAATAGTGTGCAGACACTGGGTGGGCTCCTCATTATTGAATCAGTCGAAATCTCAGAGGTGGGTTGGGACTTGGATGTCCTGTTTCACCCGGAAACTCTACAGATTGAGGCACGTGGCATCGCGTTATGTCAGTGCAAAAGTGCAGTGTTTGGGAGGCAAGCCTTGGAGATCAAGTTAAACCTTGTATCGATGGCTACATTCAGGTCACACATTGAAAACAATATTATTTCCACGGAATTCAGAAATCAGCAGCAATCAACGGGTACTTAAGCATCATGTCCTTTGATGCACATTTTTCCATTTTGCAAAATTTTCCTCAAAGAAGAGTGAAAGACAAAAATAAACAATTACAAACCAGGAATAACAAAGTCCTTCTCGGATACTCCCGCTGATAAGATTTTTGAAGTGTTACCCATGTTTAAAAGTCTGAAGAATGGGAGATTTGGATTCAGTATTACCTATGCTGTGCTTGCCACTGTTGAGGTATGTAGCTGTGCCATCATCTGAAAGTTTTCCAGAATCCCAAGGTATCTTCTGCATGGTTTTGTAAGAGATATGACCCAGCTAAAGATCTGCTTGTGTGCTTAGATAGCGAGCTTTATGTCTTCCTCACACAAGGCAATTCGATCCTTATCTTTAATATGCAGAGCGTCGGACACAAGGCGAGCCCTGAAACTCCCAAAGAATTACCGAAAAAAACTCACAGCAGATACCATCGAAACCCTCTGAAATCCTACCTAAGAGTTACATGCAACATCAGTACGGTTAAACCAGGGGAACAGAGACAGGAAAGACACAACTTCTTTTCAAGCTCAGAACAGGCTTCAAAAATTCTTGAGACCTTTAACGGTCCTCTCCACGGAAATCTTTAGTAAAAGGCGAAAGATTTTGATAAGGCGAGATGTGGAGGCAGGAATGTGGACCCCCAGTGAAGAGCGGCAGCGCCAGCGACCTGCAGCTACAAAACTGAAGTAACTTGTGCAAGACTATATGAACTGCAAGGACGAACGGCGGTTAATAGGACTAACTAGTGAGCACCGAAAGCATTAGAAAAGTCCCCAACGGAATTTAATTATATGACTGAATATGTTGATGACCTCTCACATCATGGTAGGGCCATGATCCTCGGCCACCCAGAGATAAGAAACGCATAGTAATCAAAGCTGTAATTCTTGCGGTCCTAATGATCAGAAGTCAGGTGGGTTATTTCCTGTTCCCCACTCGATTCGCTCTGGGATCAGAAAATGGGCACTAGACAATAGACCGTCGAGCTCGGTAACATTCTTTCACTGCCAACGTGCTGAGGGTTTGCATGTCATTAGCCATTTAGGTGCAAGCTTGAGACAAACCTGATCAAGGTAATTAGACACTGAAAACAATTATCTCAATATTGCTAGAGCATTGGGCTACCTCATGTAGTTGATATATTAAAAATTTTCCATGGGTCTTTCAAAACTTACAGAAAGGGAGAGCTGCATCGATCTAGTATAAGAATGCAGGTTCCATGGTTAGAAGTCAATGGAGATATTAAATCCTTATGTGTGCTACATTGAGGTTACACATTGAAAACAATATTATTTCCACGGAATTCAGAAATCAGCAGCAATCAACGGGTACTTAACGCATGTCCTTTGATGCACATTTTTCCATTTGCAAAATTTTCCTCAAAGAAGAGTGAAAGACAAAAATAAACAATTACAAACCAGGAATAACAAAGTCCTTCTCGGATACTCCCCGCTGATAAGATTTTTGAAGTGTTACCCATGTTTAAAAGTCTGAAGAATGGGAGATTTGGATTCAGCATATTACCTATGCTGTGCTTGCCACTGTTGAGGTATGTAGCTGTGCCATCATCTGAAAGTTTTCCAGAATCCCAAGGTATCTTCTGCATGGTTTTGTAAGAGATATGACCCAGCTAAAGATCTGCTTGTGTGCTTAGATAGCGAGCTTTATGTCTTCCTCACACAAGGCAATTCGATTCCTTATCTTTAATATGCAGAGCGTGCGTACACAAGAGCGAGAGCCCTGAAAACTCCCAAAGAATTACCCCGGAAAAAAACTCACAGCAGATACCATCGCAAACCCTCTGAAATCCTACCTAAGAGTTACATGCAACATCAGTACGGTTAAACCAGGGGGAACAGAGACAGGAAAGACACAACTTCTTTTTTTAACCAAGCTCAGAGAGCCTGTACGAAACAGGCTGTGCAAAAATTCTTTGAGACTCTTTAACGGTCCTCTCCACGGAAATCTTTAGTAAAAGCGAAAGATTTATTCGGGATGAAGGGAACCCAGAGCATGTGTGTTCGGCCAGAAGAAGAGAACACGGCCAGTGAGGCCTCGCAGCTGACATGCGACACCTTGTCAGACTTACAAAAAAATGAAGGTAGAAGGTGAGCGCAAAGGACAACTAGGTGAGGAGCACCAGAGAAGCATTAAAACAGTGCAGCCAAAGGAATTTAGATTATATGGAACTGAATATGGACACTCTAGACATCATGGTGGGGGCAAGAAACTCCCCGCCCACCACCCAGAGATACAAAGAAACATGCTTATGCTAATCAACATCAGATTCTTGCAAGGCCTCTAGACAGTCAGCTTGTCCTGGTATCCATCGCTATTTCCACTTCTCCTGATTTTTCCGCTTCCTTGGGCGCAAAGGAACAACTGGAATAGACAATGAACCGTCCAGAGCTGGTGAATTCTTCTTTACACCAATGTCCAGACGTGCTTGCCGATAGGGGTTCTCGTCATGTCACTTCAGGCCACTAGATGCACGAGGAACCACCAATCGACTTCAAGGGTTAAGTGATCTGTCGAGTGAAATCCTAATAGTTATGCAGACACTGCAGTGGGCTCCTCATTATTGAATCGATCCAAATCTCAGAGGTGGGTTGGGACTTGGATGTCCTATTCACGGAAACTCTACAGATTGAGGCGCGCAGCATCGCGTTATGTCAGTTCACAAAAGTGCAGTGTTTTGGAGGCAGAGCCTTGGAAGTCCAGTTAAACCGTGTATCGATGGCTACATTCAGGTCACACATTGAAAACAATATTATTTCCACGAATTTAGAAATCAGCAGCAATCAGCGGGGTATGGCGCCATGTCGCTTTGATGCACATTTTTCCATTTTGCTAAATTTTCCTCAAAGAAGAGCGAAGGACAAAAAATAAACAATTACAAACCAGGAATAACAAAGTCAACTTCTCGGATACTCCCGCTGATAAGATTTTTGAAGTGTTACCCATGTTTAAAAAGTCTGAAGAATGGGAGATTTGGATTCAGCATATTACCTATCCTGTGCTTGCCACTGTTGAGGTATGTATCTGTGCCATCATCTGAAAGTTTTTCCAGAATCCCAAGGTATCTTCTGCATGGTTTTGTAAGAGATGACCGCTAAAGATGCTTGTGTGCTTAGATAGCGAGCTTTATGTCTTCCTCACACAAGGCAATTCGATTCCTTATCTTTAATATGCAGAGCGTGCGTACACAAGAGCGAGAGCCCTGAAAACTCCCAAAGAATTGCCCCGGAAAAAAAACTCACAGCAGATACCATCGCAAACCCTCTGAAATCCTACCTAAGAGTTACATGCAACATCAGTACGGTTAAACCAGGGGGAACAGAGACAGGAAAGACACAACTTCTTTTTAACCAAGCTCAGAGAGCCTGTCGAAACAGGCTGTGCAAAATTCTTTGAGACTCTTTAACGGTCCTCTCCACGAAATCTTTAGTAAAAGGCGAAAGATTTATTCGGGATGAAGGAACCCAGAGCATGTGTGTTGCGGCCAGGAAGAAGAGACACGGCCAGTGAGGCCTGCGCAGCTGACATGCGACACCTTGTCAGACTTACAAAAAAACTGAAGGTAGAAGGTGAGCGCCAAAGGACAACTAGGTGAGGAGCACCAGAGAAGCATTAAAACAGTCGCAGCCAAAGGAATTTAGATTATATGGAACTGAATATGTTGAGTGTGCACACTCTGCAATGCATCATGGGTAGGGCAAGAAACTCCCGCCCACCACCCAGAGATACAAAGAAACGCCACTTATGCTAATCAACATCTGAATTCTTGCAAGGCCT
Organism: Polypterus senegalus; assembly: GCF_016835505.1. Classification (NCBI taxonomy): domain Eukaryota; kingdom Metazoa; phylum Chordata; class Cladistia; order Polypteriformes; family Polypteridae; genus Polypterus; species Polypterus senegalus. The sequence goes on from NW_024386490.1 coordinate 5,658, forward strand.
CTAGACAGAAGTCAGCTTGTCCTGGGTATCCATCGCTATTTCCACTTCTCCTGATTTTCCGCTTCCTTGGGCGCAAAGGGAACAACTGGAATAGACAATAGACACGTCCAGAGCTGGTGAATTCTTCTTTACACCAATGTCCAGACCGTGCTTGCCGATAGGGTTCTCGTCATGTCACTTCAGGCCACTAGATGCACGAGAACCACACGATCGACTTCAAGGGTTAAGTGATCTATCGAGTGAAATCCTAATAGTGTGCAGACACTGGGTGGGCTCCTCATTATTGAATCAGTCGAAATCTCAGAGGTGGGTTGGGACTTGGATGTCCTGTTTCACCGGAAACTCTACAGATTGAGGCAGTGGCATCGCGTTATGTCAGTGCAAAAGTGCAGTGTTTGGGAGGCAAGCCTTGGAGATCAAGTTAAACCTTGTATCGATGGCTACATTCAGGTCACACATTGAAAACAATATTATTTCCACGAATTCAGAAATCAGCAGCAATCAACGGGTACTTAACGCCATGTCCTTTGATGCACATTTTCCATTTTGCAAAATTTTCCTCAAAGAAGAGTGAAAGACAAAATAAACAATTACAAACCAGGAATAACAAAGTCCTTCTCGGATACTCCCCGCTGATAAGATTTTTGAAGTGTTACCCATGTTTAAAAGTCTGAAGAATGGGAGATTTGGATTCAGCATATTACCTATGCTGTGCTTGCCACTGTTGAGGTATGTAGCTGTGCCATCATCTGAAAGTTTTCCAGAATCCCAAGGTATCTTCTGCATGGTTTTGTAAGAGATATGACCCGCAGCTAAAGATCTGCTTGTGTGCTTAGATAGCGAGCTTTATGTCTTCCTCACACAAGGCAATTCGATTCCTTATCTTTAATATGCAGAGCGTGCGTACACAAGAGCGAGAGCCCTGAAAACTCCCAAAGAATTACCCCGGAAAAAAAACTCACAGCAGATACCATCGCAAACCCTCTGAAATCCTACCTAAGAGTTACATGCAACATCAGTACGGTTAAACCAGGGGGAACAGAGACAGGAAAGACACAACTTCTTTTTAACCAAGCTCAGAGAGCCTGTACGAAACAGGCTGTGCAAAATTCTTTGAGACTCTTTAACGGTCCTCTCCACGGAAATCTTTAGTAAAAGGCGAAAGATTTATTCGGGATGAAGGGAACCCAGAGCATGTGTGTTGCGCCAGGAAGAAGAGAACACGGCCAGTGAGGCTCTGCCAGCTGACATGCGACACCTTGTCAGACTTACAAAAAAACTGAAGGTAGAAGGTGAGCGCCAAAGGACAACTAGGTGAGGAGCACCAGAGAAGCATTAAAACAGTCGCAGCCAAAGGAATTTAGATTATATGGAACTGAATATGTTGAGTGTGCACACTCTGCAATGCATCATGGGTAGGGCAAGAAACTCCCACCACCACCCAGAGATACAAAGAACGCCACTTATGCTAATCAACATCTGAATTCTTGCAAGGCCTCTAGACAGAAGTCAGCTTGTCCTGGGTATCCATCGCTATTTCCACTTCTCCTGATTTTCCCTTCCTTGGGCGCAAAAGGAACAACTGGAATAGACAATAGACACGTCAGAGCTGGTGAATTCTTCTTTACACCAATGTCCAGACCGTGCTTGCCGATAGGGTTCTCGTCATGTCACTTCAGGCCACTAGATGCACGAGAACCACACGATCGACTTCAAGGGTTAAGTGATCTATCGAGTGAAATCCTAATAGTGTGCAGACACTGGGTGGGCTCCTCATTATTGAATCAGTCGAAATCTCAGAGGTGGGTTGGGACTTGGATGTCCTGTTTCACCCGGAAACTCTACAGATTGAGGCACGTGGCATCAGCGTTATGTCAGTGCAAAAGTGCAGTGTTTGGGAGGCAAGCCTTGGAGATCAAGTTAAACCTTGTATCGATGGCTACATTCAGGTCACACATTGAAAACAATATTATTTCCACGAATTCAGAAATCAGCAGCAATCACGGGTACTTAACGCCATGTCCTTTGATGCACATTTTTCCATTTTGCAAAATTTTCCTCAAAGAAGAGTGAAAGACAAAATAAACAATTACAAACCAGGAATAACAAAGTCCTTCTCGGATACTCCCGCTGATAAGATTTTTGAAGTGTTACCCATGTTTAAAAGTCTGAAGAATGGAGATTTGGATTCAGCATATTACCTATGCTGTGCTTGCCACTGTTGAGGTATGTAGCTGTGCCATCATCTGAAAGTTTTCCAGAATCCCAAGGTATCTTCTGCATGGTTTTGTAAGAGATATGACCCGCAGCTAAAGATCTGCTTGTGTGCTTAGATAGCGAGCTTTATGTCTTCCTCACACAAGGCAATTCGATTCCTTATCTTTAATATGCAGAGCGTGCTTACACAAGAGCGAGAGCCCTGAAAACTCCCAAAGAATTACCCCGGAAAAAAAACTCACAGCAGATACCATCGCAAACCCTCTGAAATCCTACCAAGAGTTACATGCAACATCAGTACGGTTAAACCAGGGGAACAGAGACAGGAAAGACACAACTTCTTTTTAACCAAGCTCAGAGAGCCTGTACGAAACAGGCTGAGCAAAAATTCTTTGAGACTCTTTAACGGTCCTCCCCACGGAAATCTTTAGTAAAGGCGAAAGATTTATTCGGGATGAAGGAACCCAGAGCATGTGTGTTGGCCAGGAAGAGAGAACACGGCCAGTGAGGCCTGCGCAGCTGACATGCGACACCTTGTCAGACTTACAAAAAACTGAAGGTAGAAGGTGAGCCAAAGGACAACTAGGTGAGGAGCACCAGAGAAGCATTAAAACAGTCGCAGCCAAAGGAATTTAGATTATATGGAACTGAATATGTTGAGTGTGCACACTCTGCAATGCATCATGGGTAGGGCAGAAACTCCCGCCCACCACCCAGAGATACAAAGAAACGCCACTTATGCTAATCAACATCTGAATTCTTGCAAGGCCTCTAGACAGAAGTCAGCTTGTCCTGGTATCCATCGCTATTTCCACTTCTCCTGATTTTCCGCTTCCTTGGGCCGCAAAAGGGAACAACTGGAATAGACAATAGACACGTCCAGAGCTGGTGAATTCTTCTTTACACCAATGTCCAGACCGTGCTTGCCGATAGGGTTCTCGTCATGTCACTTCAGGCCACTAGATGCACGAGAACCACGATCGACTTCAAGGGTTAAGTGATCTATCGAGTGAAATCCTAATAGTGTGCAGACACTGGGTGGGCTCCTCATTATTGAATCAGTCGAAATCTCAGAGGTGGGTTGGGACTTGGATGTCCTGTTTCACCCGGAAACTCTACAGATTGAGGCCGTGGCATCGCGTTATGTCAGTGCAAAAGTGCAGTGTTTGGGAGGCAAGCCTTGGAGATCAAGTTAAACCTTGTATCGATGGCTACATTCAGGTCACACATTGAAAACAATATTATTTCCACGAATTCAGAAATCAGCAGCAATCAACGGGTACTTAAACGCCATGTCCTTTGATGCACATTTTTCCATTTTGCAAAATTTTCCTCAAAGAAGAGTGAAAGACAAAAATAAACAATTACAAACCAGGAATAACAAAGTCCTTCTCGGATACTCCCCGCTGATAAGATTTTTGAAGTGTTACCCATGTTTAAAAGTCTGAAGAATGGGAGATTTGGATTCAGCATATTACCTATGCTGTGCTTGCCACTGTTGAGGTATGTAGCTGTGCCATCATCTGAAAGTTTTCCAGAATCCCAAGGTATCTTCTGCATGGTTTTGTAAGAGATATGACCCGCAGCTAAAGATCTGCTTGTGTGCTTAGATAGCGAGCTTTATGTCTTCCTCACACAAGGCAATTCGATTCCTTATCTTTAATATGCAGAGCGTGCGTACACAAGAGCGAGAGCCCTGAAAACTCCCAAAGAATTACCCCGAAAAAACTCACAGCAGATACCATCGCAAACCCTCTGAAATCCTACCTAAGAGTTACATGCAACATCAGTACGGTTAAACCAGGGGGAACAGAGACAGGAAAGACACAACTTCTTTTTTTAAACAAGCTCAGAGAGCCTGTACGAAACAGGCTGTGCAAAATTCTTTGAGACTCTTTAACGGTCCTCTCCACGGAAATCTTTAGTAAAAGGCGAAAGATTTATTCGGGATGAAGGAACCCAGAGCATGTGTGTTGCGGCCAGGAAGAAGAGAACACGGCCAGTGAGGCCTGCGCAGCTGACATGCGACACCTTGTCAGACTTACAAAAAAACTGAAGGTAGAAGGTGAGCCAAAGGACAACTAGGTGAGGAGCACCAGAGAAGCATTAAAACAGTCGCAGCCAAAGGAATTTAGATTATATGGAACTGAATATGTTGAGTGTGCACACTCTGCAATGCATCATGGGTAGGGGCAAGAAACTCCCGCCACCACCCAGAGATACAAAGAAACGCCACTTATGCTAATCAACATCTGAATTCTTGCAAGGCCTCTAGACAGAAGTCAGCTTGTCCTGGGTATCCATCGCTATTTCCACTTCTCCTGATTTTCCGCTTCCTTGGGCCGCAAAGGGAACAACTGGAATAGACAATAGACACGTCCAGAGCTGGTGAATTCTTCTTTACACCAATGTCCAGACCGTGCTTGCCGATAGGGTTCTCGTCATGTCACTTCAGGCCACTAGATGCACGAGAACCACACGATCGACTTCAAGGGTTAAGTGATCTATCGAGTGAAATCCTAATAGTGTGCAGACACTGGGTGGGCTCCTCATTATTGAATCAGTCGAAATCTCAGAGGTGGGTTGGGACTTGGATGTCCTGTTTCACCCGGAAACTCTACAGATTGAGGCACGTGGCATCGCGTTATGTCAGTGCAAAGTGCAGTGTTTGGGAGGCAAGCCTTGGAGATCAAGTTAAACCTTGTATCGATGGCTACATTCAGGTCACACTTGAAAACAATATTATTTCCACGAATTCAGAAATCAGCAGCAATCAACGGGGTACTTAACGCCATGTCCTTTGATGCACATTTTTCCATTTGCAAAATTTTCCTCAAAGAAGAGTGAAAGACAAAATAAACAATTACAAACCAGGAATAACAAAGTCCTTCTCGGATACTCCCGCTGATAAGATTTTTGAAGTGTTACCCATGTTTAAAAGTCTGAAGAATGGGAGATTTGGATTCAGCATATTACCTATGCTGTGCTTGCCACTGTTGAGGTATGTAGCTGTGCCATCATCTGAAAGTTTTCCAGAATCCCAAGGTATCTTCTGCATGGTTTTGTAAGAGATATGACCCGCAGCTAAAGATCTGCTTGTGTGCTTAGATAGCGAGCTTTATGTCTTCCTCACACAAGGCAATTCGATTCCTTATCTTTAATATGCAGGCGTGCGTACACAAGAGCGAGAGCCCTGAAAACTCCCAAAAATTACCCGGAAAAAACTCACAGCAGATACCATCGAAACCCTCTGAAATCCTACCTAAGAGTTACATGCAACATCAGTACGGTTAAACCAGGGGAACAGAGACAGGAAAGACACAACTTCTTTTTAACCAAGCTCAGAGAGCCTGTACTGAAACAGGCTGTGCAAAATTCTTTGAGACTCTTTAACGGTCCTCTCCCCGGAAATCTTTAGTAAAAGGCGAAAGATTTATTCGGGATGAAGGAACCCAGAGCATGTGTGTTGCGGCCAGGAAGAAGAGAACACGGCCAGTGAGGCCTGCGCTGACATGCGACACCTTGTCAGACTTACAAAAACTGAAGGTAGAAGGTGGCCAAAGGACAACTAGGTGAGGAGCACCAGAAGCATTAAAACAGTCGCAGCCAAAGGAATTTAGATTATATGGAACTGAATATGTTGAGTGTGCACACTCTGCAATGCATCATGGGTAGGGGCAAGAAACTCCCGCCCACCACCCAGAGATACAAAGAAACGCCACTTATGCTAATCAACATCTGAATTCTTGCAAGGCCTCTAGACAGAAGTCAGCTTGTCCTGGGTATCCATCGCTATTTCCACTTCTCCTGATTTTCCGCTTCCTTGGGCCGCAAAGGGAACAACTGGAATAGACAATAGACACGTCCAGAGCTGGTGAATTCTTCTTTACACCAATGTCCAGACCGTGCTTGCCGATAGGGTTCTCGTCATGTCACTTCAGGCCACTAGATGCACGAGAACCACACGATCGACTTCAAGGGTTAAGTGATCTATCGAGTGAAATCCTAATAGTGTGCAGACACTGGGTGGGCTCCTCATTATTGAATCAGTCGAAATCTCAGAGGTGGGTTGGGACTTGGATGTCCTGTTTCACCCGGAAACTCTACAGATTGAGGCACGTGGCATCGCGTTATGTCAGTGCAAAAGTGCAGTGTTTGGGAGGCAAGCCTTGGAGATCAAGTTAAACCTTGTATCGATGGCTACATTCAGGTCACACATTGAAAACAATATTATTTCCACGGAATTCAGAAATCAGCAGCAATCAACGGGGTACTTAAACGCCATGTCCTTTGATGCACATTTTCCATTTTGCAAAATTTTCCTCAAAGAAGAGTGAAAGACAAAAATAAACAATTACAAACCAGGAATAACAAAGTCCTTCTCGGATACTCCCCGCTGATAAGATTTTTGAAGTGTTACCCATGTTTAAAAGTCTGAAGAATGGGAGATTTGGATTCAGCATATTACCTATGCTGTGCTTGCCACTGTTGAGGTATGTAGCTGTGCCATCATCTGAAAGTTTTTCCAGAATCCCAAGGTATCTTCTGCATGGTTTTGTAAGAGATATGACCCGCAGCTAAAGATCTGCTTGTGTGCTTAGATAGCGAGCTTTATGTCTTCCTCACACAAGGCAATTCGATTCCTTATCTTTAATATGCAGCGCGTGCGTACACAAGAGCGAGAGCCCTGAAAACTCCCAAAGAATTACCCGGAAAAAACTCACAGCAGATACCATGCAAACCCTCTGAAATCCTACCTAAGAGTTACATGCAACATCAGTACGGTTAAACCAGGGGAACAGAGACAGGAAAGACACAACTTCTTTTTAACCAAGCTCAGAGAGCCTGTACAAAACAGGCTGTGCAAAAATTCTTTGAGACTCTTTAACGGTCCTCTCCACGGAAATCTTTAGTAAAAGGCGAAAGATTTATTCGGGATGAAGGAACCCAGAGCATGTGTGTTGCGGCCAGGAAGAAAGAACACGGCCAGTGAGGCCTGCAGCTGACATCGACACCTTGTCAGACTTACAAAAACTGAAGGTAGAAGGTGGCGCAAAGGACAACTAGGTGAGGAGCACCAGAGAAGCATTAAAACAGTCGCAGCCAAAGGAATTTAGATTATATGGAACTGAATATGTTGAGTGTGCACACTCTGCAATGCATCATGGGTAGGGCAAGAAACTCCCGCCACCACCCAGAGATACAAAGAAACGCCACTTATGCTAATCAACATCTGAATTCTTGCAAGGCCTCTAGACAGAAGTCAGCTTGTCCTGGGTATCCATCGCTATTTCCACTTCTCCTGATTTTCCCGCTTCCTTGGGCCGCAAAAGGGAACAACTGGAATAGACAATAGACACGTCCAGAGCTGGTGAATTCTTCTTTACACCAATGTCCAGACCGTGCTTGCCGATGAGGGTTCTCGTCATGTCACTTCAGGCCACTAGATGCACGAGAACCACACGATCGACTTCAAGGGTTAAGTGATCTATCGAGTGAAATCCTAATAGTGTGCAGACACTGGGTGGGCTCCTCATTATTGAATCAGTCGAAATCTCAGAGGTGGGTTGGGACTTGGATGTCCTGTTTCACCCGAAACTCTACAGATTGAGGCACGTGGCATCGCGTTATGTCAGTGCAAAAGTGCAGTGTTTGGGAGGCAAGCCTTGGAGATCAAGTTAAACCTTGTATCGATGGCTACATTCAGGTCACACATTGAAAACAATATTATTTCCACGAATTCAGAAATCAGCAGCAATCAACGGGTACTTAAGCCATGTCCTTTGATGCACATTTTCCATTTTGCAAAATTTTCCTCAAAGAAGAGTGAAAGACAAAAATAAACAATTACAAACCAGGAATAACAAAGTCCTTCTCGGATACTCCCCGCTGATAAGATTTTTGAAGTGTTACCCATGTTTAAAAGTCTGAAGAATGGGAGATTTGGATTCAGCATATTACCTATGCTGTGCTTGCCACTGTTGAGGTATGTAGCTGTGCCATCATCTGAAAGTTTTCCAGAATCCCAAGGTATCTTCTGCATGGTTTTGTAAGAGATATGACCCGCAGCTAAAGATCTGCTTGTGTGCTTAGATAGCGAGCTTTATGTCTTCCTCACACAAGGCAATTCGATTCCTTATCTTTAATATGCAGGCGTGCGTACACAAGAGCGAGAGCCCTGAAAACTCCCAAAGAATTACCCGGAAAAAAACTCACAGCAGATACCATCGAAACCCTCTGAAATCCTACCTAAGAGTTACATGCAACATCAGTGCGGTTAAACCAGGGGAACAGAGACAGGAAAGACACAACTTCTTTTTAACCAAGCTCAGAGAGCCTGTAGAAACAGGCTGTGCAAAAATTCTTTGAGACTCTTTAACGGTCCTCTCCACGGAAATCTTTAGTAAAAGCGAAAGATTTATTCGGGATGAAGGGAACCCAGAGCATGTGTGTTGCGGCCAGGAAGAAGAGAACACGGCCAGTGAGGCCTGCGCAGCTGACATGCGACACCTTGTCAGACTTACAAAAAAACTGAAGGTAGAAGGTGGCGCCAAAGGACAACTAGGGGAGGAACACCAGAGAAGCATTAAAACAGTCGCAGCCAAAGGAATTTAGATTATATGGAACTGAATATGTTGAGTGTGCACACTCTGCAATGCATCATGGGTAGGGGCAAGAAACTCCCGCCCACCACCCAGAGATACAAAGAAACGCCACTTATGCTAATCAACATCTGAATTCTTGCAAGGCCTCTAGACAGAAGTCAGCTTGTCCTGGTATCCATCGCTATTTCCACTTCTCCTGATTTTCCCGCTTCCTTGGGCCGCAAAGGGAACAACTGGAATAGACAATGACACCGTCCAGAGCTGGTGAATTCTTCTTTACCCAATGTCAACCGGCTTCCATGGGGGGGTCATTTCCCAGGCCCCTTTGGGAAAACCCCCCCTTCAGGGTTAGTGTTTGGGGAAAAAATTGGGAGTGGGGGGCCCCTTTTTAATCAGTAAACTGATTTGGGTTATTTTGTTTCACCGGAAACCTTAAATTCGGGGCCCCTTTTGGGGGGAAAACGGGGGTTTTAGGCAAACCGGGGACATTTCCATTTTGGGAAAAAAAAAAAAAAATTTTTTCCCAAAAAATCCCAATCGCGGGGGGTTTTAAAGCCCATGTTTTAGCTTTTTTTTAAATTTTCCCAAAAAAAACTAAAATACAAACCGGAAAAACAAATTTTAATCCCCTTTTTAGTTTTTAAATCTGAAAAAACAAAATGGGTTTTTTTTTAATAACGCCATTTGGGATTCTTATTCTAAAATTGAAGTCCAAGGAGACCCTGTTTTTAAAGAATTCCCGAAAAAACTACAGAGTATGAAACCCCCTTTTTCCCCAGAGACATCAACATCAAACGTTAAAAAGGGAAACAGGGGGACACAAACCAAACGCCCCAAAAAATACGTGAAAAAAACTGCAAAATCTTGAACCTTTAAATCCTTTCCCCAAATTTTGTAAAAAGGAATGGGGTTAAAGGGAACAGAGCAGGAAGCCAGAAAACAGCCCGGAGGGCCCGCCAGAGCAGGCTGCAAAACCTTTGGACTTCAAAAACTAAATAGAAAGGCAAAGAAATCGGGGGAGAGACCAGAAGCATTAAAGTGCAGAAGAGAAAAACCCAAGGACTGAGTTTATTGCACACTGTATGCTCAACAAAAACTGGGAGGGCCCAGAGAAAAGCAAGGGAAGCTAAAACATTAAATCGTGCAAGTTAGAAGAATAATTGTAGGTATCCTCGCTATTTTTCCCCCGGGGCCCCCTCCCACCAAGGGAAAAACAAAAGCATAGCATCCAATAAATTTTCTTAACCCCTGGCAGAGCGCTTGCCTGGGTTCTCCTTTTCCAATTTCCCTGATTTCGCAACCAAATAAAGGAAAAAATCATCAAAAACCCGGAATTTTTTCACCCAAAGGGGGCTCCTTTTGGTGAATTCTCGAAATTTCCCCAAAGGGGTTTGGGGCGGGGCCCTTCACCTGAAACTTATGTACCTTAGGTCCCCGACAGGGTAAATTATTTGGGGTAAACTGAAATCCTAAATTTTTGGGTGGTCATTCGGTTTTTCCGAAACACAATTACCGGGCATCAGCGCAATCAACGGGTATTGGGGGGAAGCCTTGGGTCACATTTTCCTTTTCAAATTTCTCAAAAGAAAGAAAAAAAAAATTTCCAAAGGAATAGCAACATGGATACTTCCCCGGTAGTTTTGAATTATTTCCCCTTTAAATCCAAGAATGGGAAGACAAAATAAACCATTTAAAAGACTATTTGGGTTTGACTTCCCCTATCAAAGTTTTTCCGAATAAGGTTTTCTCGAATGGGTTTGAATAACCATATTGTTTTTGCTTGATTGGGGCCTTCTTTTCAGAACAATTATTTCTATTTTTTAAAAGAGCGCGACAAAGAGCTGGGCCCTAAATCCAAGTAGGCCCCCAACCCGGAAATTGATCCTCTTTAAAACCTACCAAGGGAACCCGAACTCAAGAATTAACCCGGAAAAACAGAAAACAATTTTTAAAACCCCAAACCTACCAAAAAGGCTGTCAAAAATCTTTTGTTTTTCCGGCCCCAGGAAACCCTTTTTTAAAACAAGATTATCGGAGGAGGAACAGGCTGGAAAACTTGAAAAAGGGCCCCAGACTGAAAGCTGAAAAACCCGGGGAATTAACCAAAAAATGAAGGAGAGAGGGGCCAGGACGGAAGCCGAGACATTAAAACCTGCAGCCAAAGGAATTTAGGTTAAGGAACGAAATGGTGAACAACATAACATGTAGGAACAAAACTCCAAAAGATATAAAGGAACAAATTTTGTAACATCTGAATTCTTTAGGGTTGCAGAAGTCCAAATACCCAAAAGGACCACTTTTCACTTCTCCCGAATTCCCCTTCGGCCCAGCAAAAGACACTGGGGAAAATCCATTTCCACTCCGATTTTACTTCTTAACAAGGGATGAGACCTCGCCAGAGCCCGGGATTTCCTTTACCACCAATGCCGAACTGGCTTCCAAGGGTTGAAGTGACTACAGGGGACAAATGAGACAGGGGAATTTATTTGATAATCCAATTCAGAAGGGGGGCTTCTTTTTCCGGAAACTCAAGGTTGATATTACCTATGCTGTGCTTGCCACTGTTGAGGTATGTAGCTGTGCCATCATCTGAAAGTTTTTCCAGAATCCCAAGGTATCTTCTGCATGGTTTTGTAAGAGATATGACCCGCAGCTAAAGATCTGCTTGTGTGCTTAGATAGCGAGCTTTATGTCTTCCTCACACAAGGCAATTCGATTCCTTATCTTTAATATGCAGAGCGTGCATACACAAGAGCGAGAGCCCTGAAAACTCCCAAAGAATTACCCCGGAAAAAAAACTCACAGCAGATACCATCGCAAACCCTCTGAAATCCTACCTAAGAGTTACATGCAACATCAGTACGGTTAAACCAGGGGGAACAGAGACAGGAAAGACACAACTTCTTTTTAACCAAGCTCAGAGAGCCTGTACGAAACAGGCTGTGCAAAAATTCTTTGAGACTCTTTAACGGTCCTCTCCACGGAAATCTTTAGTAAAAGGCGAAAGATTTATTCGGGATGAAGGGAACCCAGAGCATGTGTGTTGCGGCCAGGAAGAAGAGAACACGGCCAGTGAGGCCTGCGCAGCTGACATGCGACACCTTGTCAGACTTACAAAAACTGAAGGTAGAAGGTGAGCGACAAAGGACAACTAGGTGAGGAGCACCAGAGAAGCATTAAAACAGTCGCAGCCAAAGGAATTTAGATTATATGGAACTGAATATGTTGAGTGTGCACACTCTGCAATGCATCATGGGTAGGGGCAAGAAACTCCCGCCCACCACCCAGAGATACAAAGAAACGCCACTTATGCTAATCAACATCTGAATTCTTGCAAGGCCTCTAGACAGAAGTCAGCTTGTCCTGGGTATCCATCGCTATTTCCACTTCTCCTGATTTTCCCTTCCTTGGGCCTTGCAAAAGGGAACAACTGGAATAGACAATAGACACGTCCAGAGCTGGTGAATTCTTCTTTACACCAATGTCCAGACCGTGCTTGCCGATAGGGTTCTCGTCATGTCACTTCAGGCCACTAGATGCACGAGAACCACACGATCGACTTCAAGGGTTAAGTGATCTATCGAGTGAAATCCTAATAGTGTGCAGACACTGGGTGGGCTCCTCATTATTGAATCAGTCGAAATCTCAGAGGTGGGTTGGGACTTGGATGTCCTGTTTCACCCGGAAACTCTACAGATTGAGGCACGTGGCATCGCGTTATGTCAGTGCAAAAGTGCAGTGTTTGGGAGGCAAGCCTTGGAGATCAAGTTAAACCTTGTATCGATGGCTACATTCAGGTCACACATTGAAAACAATATTATTTCCACGGAATTCAGAAATCAGCAGCAATCAACGGGGTACTTAAACGCCATGTCCTTTGATGCACATTTTTCCATTTTGCAAAATTTTCCTCAAAGAAGAGTGAAAGACAAAAATAAACAATTACAAACCAGGAATAACAAAGTCCTTCTCGGATACTCCCCGCTGATAAGATTTTTGAAGTGTTACCCATGTTTAAAAGTCTGAAGAATGGGAGATTTGGATTCAGCATATTACCTATGCTGTGCTTGCCACTGTTGAGGTATGTAGCTGTGCCATCATCTGAAAGTTTTTCCAGAATCCCAAGGTATCTTCTGCATGGTTTTGTAAGAGATATGACCCCAGCTAAAGATCTGCTTGTGTGCTTAGATAGCGAGCTTTATGTCTTCCTCACACAAGGCAATTCGATTCCTTATCTTTAATATGCAGAGCGTGCGTACACAAGAGCGAGAGCCCTGAAAACTCCCAAAGAATTACCCCGGAAAAAAAACTCACAGCAGATACCATCGCAAACCCTCTGAAATCCTACCTAAGAGTTACATGCAACATCAGTACGGTTAAACCAGGGGGAACAGAGACAGGAAAGACACAACTTCTTTTTAACCAAGCTCAGAGAGCCTGTACGAAACAGGCTGTGCAAAAATTCTTTGAGACTCTTTAACGGTCCTCTCCACGGAAATCTTTAGTAAAAGGCGAAAGATTTATTCGGGATGAAGGGAACCCAGAGCATGTGTGTTGCGGCCAGGAAGAAGAGAACACGGCCAGTGAGGCCTGCGCAGCTGACATGCGACACCTTGTCAGACTTACAAAAACTGAAGGTAGAAGGTGGCCAAAGGACAACTAGGTGAGGAGCACCAGAGAAGCATTAAAACAGTCGCAGCCAAAGGAATTTAGATTATATGGAACTGAATATGTTGAGTGTGCACACTCTGCAATGCATCATGGGTAGGGGCAAGAAACTCCCGCCCACCACCCAGAGATACAAAGAAACGCCACTTATGCTAATCAACATCTGAATTCTTGCAAGGCCTCTAGACAGAAGTCAGCTTGTCCTGGGTATCCATCGCTATTTCCACTTCTCCTGATTTTCCGCTTCCTTGGGCCGCAAAAGGGAACAACTGGAATAGACAATAGACACGTCCAGAGCTGGTGAATTCTTCTTTACACCAATGTCCAGACCGTGCTTGCCGATAGGGTTCTCGTCATGTCACTTCAGGCCACTAGATGCACGAGAACCACACGATCGACTTCAAGGGTTAAGTGATCTATCGAGTGAAATCCTAATAGTGTGCAGACACTGGGTGGGCTCCTCATTATTGAATCAGTCGAAATCTCAGAGGTGGGTTGGGACTTGGATGTCCTGTTTCACCCGGAAACTCTACAGATTGAGGCACGTGGCATCGCGTTATGTCAGTGCAAAAGTGCAGTGTTTGGGAGGCAAGCCTTGGAGATCAAGTTAAACCTTGTATCGATGGCTACATTCAGGTCACACATTGAAAACAATATTATTTCCACGAATTCAGAAATCAGCAGCAATCAACGGGTACTTAGCGCCATGTCCTTTGATGCACATTTTTCCATTTTGCAAAATTTTCCTCAAAGAAGAGTGAAAGACAAAAATAAACAATTACAAACCAGGAATAACAAAGTCCTTCTCGGATACTCCCCGCTGATAAGATTTTTGAAGTGTTACCCATGTTTAAAAGTCTGAAGAATGGGAGATTTGGATTCAGCATATTACCTATGCTGTGCTTGCCACTGTTGAGGTATGTAGCTGTGCCATCATCTGAAAGTTTTTCCAGAATCCCAAGGTATCTTCTGCATGGTTTTGTAAGAGATATGACCCGCAGCTAAAGATCTGCTTGTGTGCTTAGATAGCGAGCTTTATGTCTTCCTCACACAAGGCAATTCGATTCCTTATCTTTAATATGCAGAGCGTGCGTACAAGAGCGAGAGCCCTGAAAACTCCCAAAAATTACCCGGAAAAAACTCACAGCAGATACCATAAACCCTCTGAAATCCTACCTAAGAGTTACATGCAACATCAGTACGGTTAAACCAGGGGAACAGAGACAGGAAAGACACAACTTCTTTTTAACCAAGCTCAGAGAGCCTGTACGAAACAGGCTGTGCAAAAATTCTTTGAGACTCTTTAACGGTCCTCTCCACGGAAATCTTTAGTAAAAGGCGAAAGATTTATTCGGGATGAAGGGAACCCAGAGCATGTGTGTTGCGGCCAGGAAGAAGAGAACACGGCCAGTGAGGCCTGCAGCTGACATGCGACACCTTGTCAGACTTACAAAAACTGAAGGTAGAAGGTGAGCCAAAGGACAACTAGGTGAGGAGCACCAGAGAAGCATTAAAACAGTCGCAGCCAAAGGAATTTAGATTATATGGAACTGAATATGTTGAGTGTGCACACTCTGCAATGCATCATGGGTAGGGGCAAGAAACTCCCGCCCACCACCCAGAGATACAAAGAAACGCCACTTATGCTAATCAACATCTGAATTCTTGCAAGGCCTCTAGACAGAAGTCAGCTTGTCCTGGGTATCCATCGCTATTTCCACTTCTCCTGATTTTCCCCTTCCTTGGGCCGCAAAAGGGAACAACTGGAATAGACAATAGACACGTCCAGAGCTGGTGAATTCTTCTTTACACCAATGTCCAGACCGTGCTTGCCGATAGGGTTCTCGTCATGTCACTTCAGGCCACTAGATGCACGAGAACCACACGATCGACTTCAAGGGTTAAGTGATCTATCGAGTGAAATCCTAATAGTGTGCAGACACTGGGTGGGCTCCTCATTATTGAATCAGTCGAAATCTCAGAGGTGGGTTGGGACTTGGATGTCCTGTTTCACCCGGAAACTCTACAGATTGAGGCACGTGGCATCGCGTTATGTCAGTGCAAAAGTGCAGTGTTTGGGAGGCAAGCCTTGGAGATCAAGTTAAACCTTGTATCGATGGCTACATTCAGGTCACACATTGAAAACAATATTATTTCCACGGAATTCAGAAATCAGCAGCAATCAACGGGGTACTTAAACGCCATGTCCTTTGATGCACATTTTTCCATTTTGCAAAATTTTCCTCAAAGAAGAGTGAAAGACAAAAATAAACAATTACAAACCAGGAATAACAAAGTCCTTCTCGGATACTCCCCGCTGATAAGATTTTTGAAGTGTTACCCATGTTTAAAAGTCTGAAGAATGGGAGATTTGGATTCAGCATATTACCTATGCTGTGCTTGCCACTGTTGAGGTATGTAGCTGTGCCATCATCTGAAAGTTTTTCCAGAATCCCAAGGTATCTTCTGCATGGTTTTGTAAGAGATATGACCCCAGCTAAAGATCTGCTTGTGTGCTTAGATAGCGAGCTTTATGTCTTCCTCACACAAGGCAATTCGATTCCTTATCTTTAATATGCAGAGCGTGCGTACACAAGCGAGAGCCCTGAAAACTCCCAAAGAATTACCCGGAAAAAACTCACAGCAGATACCATCGCAAACCCTCTGAAATCCTACCTAAGAGTTACATGCAACATCAGTACGGTTAAACCAGGGGAACAGAGACAGGAAAGACACAACTTCTTTTTAACCAAGCTCAGAGAGCCTGTACGAAACAGGCTGTGCAAAAATTCTTTGAGACTCTTTAACGGTCCTCTCCACGGAAATCTTTAGTAAAAGGCGAAAGATTTATTCGGGATGAAGGGAACCCAGAGCATGTGTGTTGCGGCCAGGAAGAAGAGAACACGGCCAGTGAGGCCTGCGCAGCTGACATGCGACACCTTGTCAGACTTACAAAAACTGAAGGTAGAAGGTGGCCAAAGGACAACTAGGTGAGGAGCACCAGAGAAGCATTAAAACAGTCGCAGCCAAAGGAATTTAGATTATATGGAACTGAATATGTTGAGTGTGCACACTCTGCAATGCATCATGGGTAGGGGCAAGAAACTCCCGCCCACCACCCAGAGATACAAAGAAACGCCACTTATGCTAATCAACATCTGAATTCTTGCAAGGCCTCTAGACAGAAGTCAGCTTGTCCTGGGTATCCATCGCTATTTCCACTTCTCCTGATTTTCCGCTTCCTTGGGCAAAAGGGAACAACTGGAATAGACAATAGACACGTCCAGAGCTGGTGAATTCTTCTTTACACCAATGTCCAGACCGTGCTTGCCGATAGGGTTCTCGTCATGTCACTTCAGGCCACTAGATGCACGAGAACACACGATCGACTTCAAGGGTTAAGTGATCTATCGAGTGAAATCCTAATAGTGTGCAGACACTGGGTGGGCTCCTCATTATTGAATCAGTCGAAATCTCAGAGGTGGGTTGGGACTTGGATGTCCTGTTTCACCCGGAAACTCTACAGATTGAGGCACGTGGCATCGCGTTATGTCAGTGCAAAAGTGCAGTGTTTGGGAGGCAAGCCTTGGAGATCAAGTTAAACCTTGTATCGATGGCTACATTCAGGTCACACATTGAAAACAATATTATTTCCACGAATTCAGAAATCAGCAGCAATCAACGGGTACTTAACGCCATGTCCTTTGATGCACATTTTTCCATTTTGCAAAATTTTCCTCAAAGAAGAGTGAAAGACAAAAATAAACAATTACAAACCAGGAATAACAAAGTCCTTCTCGGATACTCCCGCTGATAAGATTTTTGAAGTGTTACCCATGTTTAAAAGTCTGAAGAATGGGAGATTTGGATTCAGCATATTACCTATGCTGTGCTTGCCACTGTTGAGGTATGTAGCTGTGCCATCATCTGAAAGTTTTCCAGAATCCCAAGGTATCTTCTGCATGGTTTTGTAAGAGATATGACCCGCAGCTAAAGATCTGCTTGTGTGCTTAGATAGCGAGCTTTATGTCTTCCTCACACAAGGCAATTCGATTCCTTATCTTTAATATGCAGAGCGTGCGTACACAAGAGCGAGAGCCCTGAAAACTCCCAAAGAATTACCCCGGAAAAAACTCACAGCAGATACCATAAACCCTCTGAAATCCTACCTAAGAGTTACATGCAACATCAGTACGGTTAAACCAGGGGAACAGAGACAGGAAAGACACAACTTCTTTTTAACCAAGCTCAGAGAGCCTGTACGAAACAGGCTGTGCAAAAATTCTTTGAGACTCTTTAACGGTCCTCTCCACGGAAATCTTTAGTAAAAGGCGAAAGATTTATTCGGGATGAAGGGAACCCAGAGCATGTGTGTTGCGGCCAGGAAGAAGAGAACACGGCCAGTGAGGCCTGCGCAGCTGACATGCGACACCTTGTCAGACTTACAAAAACTGAAGGTAGAAGGTGGCCAAAGGACAACTAGGTGAGGAGCACCAGAGAAGCATTAAAACAGTCGCAGCCAAAGGAATTTAGATTATATGGAACTGAATATGTTGAGTGTGCACACTCTGCAATGCATCATGGGTAGGGGCAAGAAACTCCCGCCCACCACCCAGAGATACAAAGAAACGCCACTTATGCTAATCAACATCTGAATTCTTGCAAGGCCTCTAGACAGAAGTCAGCTTGTCCTGGGTATCCATCGCTATTTCCACTTCTCCTGATTTTCCGCTTCCTTGGGCAAAAGGGAACAACTGGAATAGACAATAGACACGTCCAGAGCTGGTGAATTCTTCTTTACACCAATGTCCAGACCGTGCTTGCCGATAGGGTTCTCGTCATGTCACTTCAGGCCACTAGATGCACGAGAACCACGATCGACTTCAAGGGTTAAGTGATCTATCGAGTGAAATCCTAATAGTGTGCAGACACTGGGTGGGCTCCTCATTATTGAATCAGTCGAAATCTCAGAGGTGGGTTGGGACTTGGATGTCCTGTTTCACCCGGAAACTCTACAGATTGAGGCACGTGGCATCGCGTTATGTCAGTGCAAAAGTGCAGTGTTTGGGAGGCAAGCCTTGGAGATCAAGTTAAACCTTGTATCGATGGCTACATTCAGGTCACACATTGAAAACAATATTATTTCCACGGAATTCAGAAATCAGCAGCAATCAACGGGGTACTTAACGCCATGTCCTTTGATGCACATTTTTCCATTTTGCAAAATTTTCCTCAAAGAAGAGTGAAAGACAAAAATAAACAATTACAAACCAGGAATAACAAAGTCCTTCTCGGATACTCCCCGCTGATAAGATTTTTGAAGTGTTACCCATGTTTAAAAGTCTGAAGAATGGGAGATTTGGATTCAGCATATTACCTATGCTGTGCTTGCCACTGTTGAGGTATGTAGCTGTGCCATCATCTGAAAGTTTTTCCAGAATCCCAAGGTATCTTCTGCATGGTTTTGTAAGAGATATGACCCAGCTAAAGATCTGCTTGTGTGCTTAGATAGCGAGCTTTATGTCTTCCTCACACAAGGCAATTCGATTCCTTATCTTTAATATGCAGAGCGTGCGTACACAAGAGCGAGAGCCCTGAAAACTCCCAAAAAACCCGGAAAAAACTCACAGCAGATACCATCGCAAACCCTCTGAAATCCTACCTAAGAGTTACATGCAACATCAGTACGGTTAAACCAGGGGGAACAGAGACAGGAAAGACACAACTTCTTTTTAACCAAGCTCAGAGAGCCTGTACGAAACAGGCTGTGCAAAAATTCTTTGAGACTCTTTAACGGTCCTCTCCACGGAAATCTTTAGTAAAAGGCGAAAGATTTATTCGGGATGAAGGGAACCCAGAGCATGTGTGTTGCGGCCAGGAAGAAGAGAACACGGCCAGTGAGGCCTGCGCAGCTGACATGCGACACCTTGTCAGACTTACAAAAACTGAAGGTAGAAGGTGGCCAAAGGACAACTAGGTGAGGAGCACCAGAGAAGCATTAAAACAGTCGCAGCCAAAGGAATTTAGATTATATGGAACTGAATATGTTGAGTGTGCACACTCTGCAATGCATCATGGGTAGGGGCAAGAAACTCCCGCCCACCACCCAGAGATACAAAGAAACGCCACTTATGCTAATCAACATCTGAATTCTTGCAAGGCCTCTAGACAGAAGTCAGCTTGTCCTGGGTATCCATCGCTATTTCCACTTCTCCTGATTTTCCGCTTCCTTGGGCAAAAGGGAACAACTGGAATAGACAATAGACACGTCCAGAGCTGGTGAATTCTTCTTTACACCAATGTCCAGACCGTGCTTGCCGATAGGGTTCTCGTCATGTCACTTCAGGCCACTAGATGCACGAGAACCACACGATCGACTTCAAGGGTTAAGTGATCTATCGAGTGAAATCCTAATAGTGTGCAGACACTGGGTGGGCTCCTCATTATTGAATCAGTCGAAATCTCAGAGGTGGGTTGGGACTTGGATGTCCTGTTTCACCCGGAAACTCTACAGATTGAGGCACGTGGCATCGCGTTATGTCAGTGCAAAAGTGCAGTGTTTGGGAGGCAAGCCTTGGAGATCAAGTTAAACCTTGTATCGATGGCTACATTCAGGTCACACATTGAAAACAATATTATTTCCACGGAATTCAGAAATCAGCAGCAATCAACGGGGTACTTAACGCCATGTCCTTTGATGCACATTTTTCCATTTTGCAAAATTTTCCTCAAAGAAGAGTGAAAGACAAAAATAAACAATTACAAACCAGGAATAACAAAGTCCTTCTCGGATACTCCCGCTGATAAGATTTTTGAAGTGTTACCCATGTTTAAAAGTCTGAAGAATGGGAGATTTGGATTCAGCATATTACCTATGCTGTGCTTGCCACTGTTGAGGTATGTAGCTGTGCCATCATCTGAAAGTTTTCCAGAATCCCAAGGTATCTTCTGCATGGTTTTGTAAGAGATATGACCCAGCTAAAGATCTGCTTGTGTGCTTAGATAGCGAGCTTTATGTCTTCCTCACACAAGGCAATTCGATTCCTTATCTTTAATATGCAGAGCGTGCGTACACAAGAGCGAGAGCCCTGAAAACTCCCAAAGAATTACCCCGGAAAAAAAACTCACAGCAGATACCATCAAACCCTCTGAAATCCTACCTAAGAGTTACATGCAACATCAGTACGGTTAAACCAGGGGGAACAGAGACAGGAAAGACACAACTTCTTTTTAACCAAGCTCAGAGAGCCTGTACGAAACAGGCTGTGCAAAAATTCTTTGAGACTCTTTAACGGTCCTCTCCACGGAAATCTTTAGTAAAAGGCGAAAGATTTATTCGGGATGAAGGGAACCCAGAGCATGTGTGTTGCGGCCAGGAAGAAGAGAACACGGCCAGTGAGGCCTGCGCAGCTGACATGCGACACCTTGTCAGACTTACAAAAACTGAAGGTAGAAGGTGGCGCCAAAGGACAACTAGGTGAGGAGCACCAGAGAAGCATTAAAACAGTCGCAGCCAAAGGAATTTAGATTATATGGAACTGAATATGTTGAGTGTGCACACTCTGCAATGCATCATGGGTAGGGGCAAGAAACTCCCCCCCACCACCCAGAGATACAAAGAAACGCCACTTATGCTAATCAACATCTGAATTCTTGCAAGGCCTCT
Source organism: Polypterus senegalus (assembly GCF_016835505.1). Classification (NCBI taxonomy): domain Eukaryota; kingdom Metazoa; phylum Chordata; class Cladistia; order Polypteriformes; family Polypteridae; genus Polypterus; species Polypterus senegalus. Next base: position 26,814 of record NW_024386490.1, read on the forward strand.
AGACAGAAGTCAGCTTGTCCTGGGTATCCATCGCTATTTCCACTTCTCCTGATTTTCCGCTTCCTTGGCCGCAAAAGGGAACAACTGGAATAGACAATAGACACGTCCAGAGCTGGTGAATTCTTCTTTACACCAATGTCCAGACCGTGCTTGCCGATAGGGTTCTCGTCATGTCACTTCAGGCCACTAGATGCACGAGAACCACACGATCGACTTCAAGGGTTAAGTGATCTATCGAGTGAAATCCTAATAGTGTGCAGACACTGGGTGGGCTCCTCATTATTGAATCAGTCGAAATCTCAGAGGTGGGTTGGGACTTGGATGTCCTGTTTCACCCGGAAACTCTACAGATTGAGGCACGTGGCATCGCGTTATGTCAGTGCAAAAGTGCAGTGTTTGGGAGGCAAGCCTTGGAGATCAAGTTAAACCTTGTATCGATGGCTACATTCAGGTCACACATTGAAAACAATATTATTTCCACGAATTCAGAAATCAGCAGCAATCAACGGGGTACTTAAACGCCATGTCCTTTGATGCACATTTTTCCATTTTGCAAAATTTTCCTCAAAGAAGAGTGAAAGACAAAAATAAACAATTACAAACCAGGAATAACAAAGTCCTTCTCGGATACTCCCCGCTGATAAGATTTTTGAAGTGTTACCCATGTTTAAAAGTCTGAAGAATGGGAGATTTGGATTCAGCATATTACCTATGCTGTGCTTGCCACTGTTGAGGTATGTAGCTGTGCCATCATCTGAAAGTTTTTCCAGAATCCCAAGGTATCTTCTGCATGGTTTTGTAAGAGATATGACCCGCAGCTAAAGATCTGCTTGTGTGCTTAGATAGCGAGCTTTATGTCTTCCTCACACAAGGCAATTCGATTCCTTATCTTTAATATGCAGAGCGTGCATACACAAGAGCGAGAGCCCTGAAAACTCCCAAAGAATTACCCCGGAAAAAAAACTCACAGCAGATACCATCGCAAACCCTCTGAAATCCTACCTAAGAGTTACATGCAACATCAGTACGGTTAAACCAGGGGGAACAGAGACAGGAAAGACACAACTTCTTTTTTTAACCAAGCTCAGAGAGCCTGTACGAAACAGGCTGTGCAAAAATTCTTTGAGACTCTTTAACGGTCCTCTCCACGGAAATCTTTAGTAAAAGGCGAAAGATTTATTCGGGATGAAGGGAACCCAAAGCATGTGTGTTGCGGCCAGGAAGAAGAGAACACGGCCAGTGAGGCCTGCGCAGCTGACATGCGACACCTTGTCAGACTTACAAAAAAACTGAAGGTAGAAGGTGGCGCCAAAGGACAACTAGGTGAGGAGCACCAGAGAAGCATTAAAACAGTCGCAGCCAAAGGAATTTAGATTATATGGAACTGAATATGTTGAGTGTGCACACTCTGCAATGCATCATGGGTAGGGGCAAGAAACTCCCGCCCACCACCCAGAGATACAAAGAAACGCCACTTATGCTAATCAACATCTGAATTCTTGCAAGGCCTCTAGACAGAAGTCAGCTTGTCCTGGGTATCCATCGCTATTTCCACTTCTCCTGATTTTCCCGCTTCCTTGGGCAAAAGGGAACAACTGGAATAGACAATAGACACGTCCAGAGCTGGTGAATTCTTCTTTACACCAATGTCCAGACCGTGCTTGCCGATAGGGTTCTCGTCATGTCACTTCAGGCCACTAGATGCACGAGAACCACACGATCGACTTCAAGGGTTAAGTGATCTATCGAGTGAAATCCTAATAGTGTGCAGACACTGGGTGGGCTCCTCATTATTGAATCAGTCGAAATCTCAGAGGTGGGTTGGGACTTGGATGTCCTGTTTCACCCGGAAACTCTACAGATTGAGGCACGTGGCATCGCGTTATGTCAGTGCAAAAGTGCAGTGTTTGGGAGGCAAGCCTTGGAGATCAAGTTAAACCTTGTATCGATGGCTACATTCAGGTCACACATTGAAAACAATATTATTTCCACGGAATTCAGAAATCAGCAGCAATCAACGGGGTACTTAAACGCCATGTCCTTTGATGCACATTTTTCCATTTTGCAAAATTTTCCTCAAAGAAGAGTGAAAGACAAAAATAAACAATTACAAACCAGGAATAACAAAGTCCTTCTCGGATACTCCCCGCTGATAAGATTTTTGAAGTGTTACCCATGTTTAAAAGTCTGAAGAATGGGAGATTTGGATTCAGCATATTACCTATGCTGTGCTTGCCACTGTTGAGGTATGTAGCTGTGCCATCATCTGAAAGTTTTACAGAAGCCTAAGGTATTTTCTGCATGGTTTTGTAAGAGATATGACCCGCAGCTAAAGATCTGCTTGTGTGCATAGATAGCGAGCTTTATGTCTTCCTCACACAAGGCAATTCGATTCCTTATCTTTAATATGCAGAGCGTACGTACACAAGAGCGAGAGCCCTGAAAACTCCCAAAGAATTACCCCGGAAAAAAAACTCACAGCAGATACCATCGCAAACCCTCTGAAATCCTACCTAAGAGTTACATGCAACATCAGTACGGTTAAACCAGGGGGAACAGAGACAGGAAAGACACAACTTCTTTTTTTAACCAAGCTCAGAGAGCCTGTACGAAACAGGCTGTGCAAAAATTCTTTAAGACTCTTTAACGGTCCTCTTCATAGAAATCTTTAGTAAAATGCATTTTCTTTACTTCAAACAAGCACTATTTTGCTTATTCTCTTTTCTTTTCCTTTTAATTTTTTCAGTGTCTTAGCTTTGAACACATACACAATGTCTGGCCAATTTGCTAATTCACTGTTATCCACCACCTTTCCCCACACTTGTTTTTTTTTTTTACACTCCCTTTCCTCCCAATTAATATAATTTTAAAAGTCTTTACTTTTTCCTATTGAACTCTGTTCTTGTTCATTTTTTCCTCCCTGATTCTCCATTCTTCCGTTATGTCTCTTTCACATTTCTGTAACAGTCTTTTAATGGGTACATTTTTATTATGTATCACAGTTTCATTCCTTTCCCACCACATATTCTCCTTTATTATATTAATTAATTTCCATTTCTCTTTTCCAATTTTCAATTAACCCCTTCCCCACTAACCCATACAGTACTCCCTCCTTTGTTACCTCTTTCCCTATTGACATTTCTGTAATATTCCTTTCCACACCTCTTGTGCTGTTTTACATTGCCAAAATACGTGCACTGCTGTTTCTATCTCACTACATGTTTTTCTATTCTTCGTTTATACATGGCTGCGTTTGCCGGTAACATCTTGTGTGCTGTTAACCAACCCAAGTCCTTTTGTTTATTTGTCAAGTCTTTAGCTGCAACTTGTTGCCATACTTTTTTTGTTTGTTCTCCAGTTTGTTGTTGAATTTTAACTATTATTTCTTGCTTCCCGATATATTCTTTAAGGTCTCTAATCCTTCCCCATATTTTGGCCTCTCCTTCCTTCCTTTTATATTTCCTCAAACATTTTATTATTATTTTATAATGTTGCGGCGCCTTAAAAGCAGTCGGTCTATTGTTTGCGGGTTTCCACAGTTTGGCTCGTCTTAATTCTGCTCCCAATAGGTACCTTACCATTTCCGCCATTTTCCCTTTTTTATTCAGTGCCATTTTAATTACTGTTGTTGCGTGTTTTAATATCAACTCCTGCTCTATTTTTGGAAGGCCTTTTCCTCCTTTCTCTTTTTATTTTGTCACTATTTTTCTTGCTATTTTTTCACACTTTGATCCCCACAGGAAAACAAAGCAAGTTCTCATAATTTTTTTCAAAATCTTTCGTGGTGGAAAAAACACCGTGGCTAGGTATGCCAATTTTGATAAAATTATTGCTTTTATCAGCAATATTTTACCCTCCATAGTCAAACTGCTTAACTTCCAAAATCCTATTTTATTGTTAATCTTCTTTAACTTTTCTTTCCATTCCTTATTTTCTATATTTTTGTCTCCAAAATTTATTCCCAGTATTTTAACCATATTTGCCATTTTTATCTTTCCTTCTGGCTTTTCCTTCCATTTCCCCACAACACACAGTCACGTTTTTTAAGATTTAATGTTGAACACGATGCCCTCCAAAAGGATTCTGTGTGTTCAATTACTTGGTTCACACTGCACACGTCTCTTATAATGACGCTTACATCATCCATATATGCAAACACTTTTATCTGTTGTCTCCCAGTTCCTGGTACTTCCACTCATTTTAAATTTATGTCACTTCTGATCTTATTTAAAAGAGGCTCTATACATATAATAAACAACACTGTTGACAATGGGCACCCTTGTCTTACTCCATATTTCACCTTTATCTCCTCTGTTAATTTATTATTTACTTTTATCTGACTTCATATATCATTATATATTACTTTTATCCATTCCACAAGACCTTCGGGCACTCCCATGTTTTGGAGTATCTTCCACATATATTTATGTGCAATTCTATCGAATGCTTTCTCCAAATCTAAATTTAAAGTTCCAACATCCACGTTTCTCTCTCTCAAGAAATTAATGCAGTCTCTTAAAACACACAGGTTATCTGCTGCACTTCTCCCCTGTACCACACATGCCTGTTCTTCTTTTATTACACTCTCAATATTTGTTTTCAGTATATTTGCCAAAACTCTAGTCAATATTTTATAGTCCTGACACAACAATGTAATTGGTCTCCATCCTTTTATGTTCGTTGTTTCCTCCTTTTTGGGAATTTGTGTAATTATTCCCCTTTTCATTGTTTCTGTCATTTGTCTTTTAAAATTTCTATAAACAAACTATGTATGTCATTTCTTATTAAATCCCAAAATTCGAAATAGAATTTTATCGACAAACCATCCTTCCCTGGAGTTTTTCCTCTGCTGCACATTTTAGCAGCCGACTCCACTTCTTCCATTTCTATTTCTCGACACAGGCTTTCCTTTTGTCCTTCTGCAAATCTTCGGTCTATCGTCTTTACCATTCTGTCGATATCCTCCTTGTTGATTTCTTTCTCTCTATAAATTTCTCTATAATGTGTCAGAAAACTTTCCCTTATTTCATTATTTTCTCTTTTACTATTTCCATATTCATCTATTATTTCTACTATTTTGGCCTTTTTTCTCCTCTCCTTTACTTTCTTAAAGAAATATCTATAGTACTTCTCTCCTTCTTCTTGTTTTTGTACTCTACTCTGAAATTTTATCTTTTCTTCCTTTTTTTGTACTCTTTTAGTAATTCTTCTTTTACCCCCCTAATTTGTTTCTATTTTGACATCATAATCCTCAACTTTATATAGATGTTCCAGCCTTTCCTGCAATGTTTTTGTTTCTTCTTTCTCTATCCTCGTCCTTTCTTTGCCCTTTTTTTGGAAAAATTCTCTTGTATTTTCTTTCATTAATTCCCACCATTTCTTTTGGCTCCCACACCAATCTTTCAAAGTTTCCCACTCTTTATAATATTGCTTATACTGTTTTTGAATCATCTTATCAAATTATATTATCATATTAATATTATCTTATAATATTAATCAGCTTGACTACATTGTTTCCTATTGCCAAATGAACTTTCATTAATCTTCCCATGACTATTTCTTCATATCTTTTGATTTCTATTCCTTTAGTTTTTATTAGAACCCCGGAAATCTTTAGTAAAAGCCGAAAGATTTATTCGGGATGTAGGGAACCAAGAACATGTGTGTTTCAACCAGGTACAAGAGAACACGACCAGTGAGGACTGTGCAGCTGACATGCGACACCTTGTCTTTCTTACAATACAACTGAAGGTAGAAAGTGAGTGACAGAGGACTTCCAGGTGAGGAGCAGCAGAGGATCATTAAACCGCATGTAAAGGAATTTACATAAAGTGAATACAATCAAGAGATATCGAAATTTTGTCTGTGTTCTGCAATCAAAGACCTGAAGCTGACTGATCGACTTGGGAATTCGGACATTTGAATGGGTAAAGCCTGTTACATGTTTCTATAAACCAAATTAATATTTTTGATATAAACTGAAAATACACTAAAGAACAATGATATTTTTAACAGTAGCCCACTCCAAGTTATCTCCATTGAGATAACAGAGTGTGAGGTGGCTGTTCTTGGAAATTGTATGTAACGTTTCTTACCTACCACTTGTCTGGCAAAGAAACCTTAACAGGAAACAGTAAAAATTAAATGTTATTCCTGCAAAAATGTGGATTTTTTTTCATGTAACTATAACATTGCATAAAGACACAAGCAATTCAGCACCAACTCTGGTGAGAGATATGTTTTAAAGACTGCGTCTTAAACCTTGGCTTATTGTGAGGTAATGTAAAACTAAGATTGAAAATAGTTTTAAGGGGCTTGAAAAATTTATATTCCAATTTCTAGCATAAGGTAGAAACACCAACAAGAAAATTAAATATGAAAAGTTTGAAGGGACTAGTGTTTTGGTGCAAACATTAAGAGCCAAGGGAACCTAATACTAACTGGAATTTCTTCTTCTTGAGTACACTAAAAGAGTTTTTTGAGATGTTTCTGGAAGAGTAAAGAACGAAACTCTAATAATGTCATGCCAACTGCTGTCACATATTTTATGGTTATGGTGGGTTTTACATTTTGTTGAATAGACTTAATAAAACCACTTTGCTGCTTGTCCCAAAGTGCATACTTTTTTCTGCTTTTCTGTTTTTTTTTTTTTAGAAAATAGTGCCGATAGTTTATCATTTCATACAGATAGTTTTCTGACCTTTGGGTGGTTTAGTTGTAAATGCGATCTATTTTACTTCCTAAAGTACAACCCATCAAATTGTAGTACTCAGTAATCCATCCATCAGAATGTACAATCCATGCTTCCACCTATATCATCTTAATTAAATTACATGACATAAAATTTTAAAACAGACAAAAAAAAAACACATAGCTTTCGAAGAGCTGGTAACTTAACAGGGTGCAGATGCATTTTTCTCAGTTAGGTTCAGCTTCCTGGTCTTTTATGTTACTGAATAACTGTGTGAATGTTGTGGGAATATATAAAATATTATACAAAGTATTAATCTCTATATATATCAAATCCAACTTCTGTCAGTCTTTCTGTATGTCTGTCCGCTTTTCACAAGTGAACTACTTAACGGATTTGGATTGGGTTTTTTTTCTATAATTTGCTTGAACATTCCGGTTTGTTTTGCGACTTCTCTCATTGCGCTGTGTATTATAGTTCACTTGTGGTACCAATGTATTTGTACGAATCCGAGAGACACACAGCAGTCCGAGGGGAGGTGAGTGAGGCCCTTTGATCTTCTATGTGCTCTATGTGTGTGAATCACTACGTGCTTCTTAAACGGACACAGAATCCATTACATTCATGATATTACAGCTCTCTGAATAATTAAAATACTGAGATGTATACTTGATATCATTTTCATGATGATAGGAGTTAAAGCATGTTATTAAACATGGGAACACGGCAGCGCAGTGATAGTTCATGCCTCACGCAAGATGCTTGCTGTGCCGTGTGCGACATTCAATGAAATAATTTATTGCAGCAGTACTGTCTCTTTCAAACGTACTTACCTCCAATTCCTGTCCTTCCTTTTCTTTCTCTTAGTAACCAATCGCCACACAATCAGCTCTGTAGTAGACGTTAAGCCATCTGCAACCTTAGAATGCCGATTCTTCAAAACTTTTAAGGAACACTGAAATATCTTCATAGTACATGTTTAATTATTCTATCCATCTACCCTTCCCTTGTCATGCTAGCCCCAGAAAGAATACAGTGCAAAGCAGGAACACATTCCGTGAACGGAGCACCAGTTCCTTGCTAGCCCTGCGGCACCGTGTCCTCACATGTTTAATTATTAACAATATAGATTATTTAAATAAAGTTAAAGTTTTATCTGTATAATATAATAAACATATTTTGTTGCATTTCACCTTAAAAATGATATTGTCGTCATATGTAAATACGTGCTTTATAAAGTGGCTCAGGTTGTGCAATATTATAACTGTATCGCAAGTTTACAGTGAGGTAATTGTACTTATAAGTAGAAAGCGCTCTACAAGGAGCACTTGATGGACTGGTTGAGTGCATTTATAGTTCTTGGGATGAAACTGTTTCTGAACTGCAAGGAAAGGCTCTGAAGCGTTAGCCGTTTGAGAGCAGTAGACAGCATGACTGAGGCCGCATGTGCTTGATGCTATATACCGATAATTCTCTTTCTAGTCAGCTTCTGTAGAGCTGTGATTCCTCACGCAGATACAGTGATATAAATACTTCAAGTGGTGCAGTGAGAGTAATATGAAAAAAGATGATCTGCTGTGGCAACCCTAACGGGAGCAGCTGAAAGAAGAAGCAGAAAAAGGTGCAGTGAGAGTAACAGCTATCGTATATAGAATAATTTGACCATTCTGTGGACCATTATATTGTTACAGGTTAATTACAATCAGATGCATTAAACTAATAAACAGTATGCTGCTCATTTCAGTGTATTTATAAAGCTGCGTCAGGGATGTGGATCTAAAAAAGAAAGGGAAACCGCACTGGAACAGTAGCACTGCTTTGAGATTGGGTGCCACCAGTTTGCAAAGCCGAGTGGAGAACTCGCGTGCGCCAGGGTTGGAGCTACCGTGAAAATATGCGTGGCTTTACGCCAAGTTTAGGTTTTATACATAGTGGAAACATTCGTATGTAACATTTTTGTGTGTACACACAGTTTATACATGAGGTCCCAGGTGTCGACTTCAGCTGTACCAGCCTTGGATGGTGAGCTAATGCTCCCGATTAGACTTATTCATATGGGGTAAATTTAGAGTTATCGGATAATCTAACCAACTGTCTTTGGGTTGTGGGTGGAAATCAGGCATATCCAGGGGAAACGCCAGAGGAAATGCCAGATACAGTTACTGTTTATAAAAATTGGAGTGAGATTCAAACAAAATAGAGCCTCTCCATATGTTAATTGCAAAATAAAAGTATCTTGCTACTATAAAAAAAACATCTTGGAAGGAGATCGGAAGGAGACAAGACGTGATTGTCTCAGAGAGACACTTTCACGTCCCGCGAGAATGCCAAGAGATGTAACCACACCCAGGGCCGGAAGCCCTGTGAGACAAGAGCTTATGCAAAGAGATTTGGAAGGGTCCTGCATGGTTATGTCAGACACATTTCTTGTAAAGAGAAAGAAACAATATTCACTCAGTTATACGTTGTGTTGTCGCGATGTAATTCCAAACATGGAATCAAAATTCTATGCGATACTGATGAAAAAGTAAAAGTGAAAAGATATTGAATATATGGACATAGGTGATATGACAGAAATGTTCCACGCGAGATGGATATTACGCGGTATGGCAGCAGCAGCAATCCAGCAGCTGATCGAGCAAAGAGGAGGTAAAAAAAAACTGTATGTGTTTCCCATTGTATCATCGAGGAGGTGTCAGAGGAGCAACCGCTTCTCTTTGGGGTGCATTCAGCCCCCCTCTTAACAACGTGAACAGCAGAGACGCGAAGTGGCTGGGGCATAGCGCAGGTGGTGATGGTGGTGGGGGGGTTAAGGGGGTGGTTAGCGCTTAGCTTAGTTAAAATATTAAAACTGCCATAATGCTTTGAAGCACAAGGGAAATTATACTGAGAAACAACATGTAATTCTTTAGAAGAAGATCATAAACACAGGGTGCAAAACGAATTGGAAAAAAAATTTGAAATAAATTAAATGTGTGTTATCAATCTATCCATTATCCAACCTGCAATACCCCAACCACAGAGTCATGGGGGTCTGCTGGAGCCAATCACAGTCAACACAGGGCGCAAGAACAACAACAACAACATTTATTTATATAGCACATTTTCATACAAACAGTAGCTCAAAGTGCTTGCAAGGCAGGAAACAAACACCGGGCAGGACGTCAGCCCACCACAGGGCACACACACACACCAAGCACAATTTAGAATCGCCAATGGACCTAACCTGCATGTCTTTGGACTGTGGGAGGAAACCCACAGCGCCACCGTGCCACCATAATTTATGTTATTTGAAGCCTAAATAATATTCATTAGTATAACAACTAAAATGTGAAGCCCAAATAAATAGAGAGGGTTAGTGTCAGGAAGGGCATCTGACTGTAAAACTTTAGCCAAACACTTAATGATGGAGTCAAACCAATCAGCTTCAGAAATTGCGCTGGATCCTCATCTGACCCCTTTGGGAAATCAGGTAGGGCTAGGCTAAAGAAATTAGTCCAGAAGAAGCAGAAGAAGAAGACACGGCAGGGAAAAGAAAAGGGTAAGTTGAAGGTAAGAGTGGGGACACTGAATGTTGGGACAATGACTGGGAAAGGGAGAGATGGCAGATTTGATGGAGAGGAGAAAAGTGGGGATGTTGTGTGTGCAGGAAACTACATGGATAGTGAATAAGGAAAAATAATTGGGTGGAGGCTCTATATTGTGTAGTGGAGCAAATGAGTGAGGTAGAAATGGTGTAGGTATAGTTTTGTCCAAAGAACTAAAAGATAGTCTTGTCGGTGTGAAAAGGAGGAGTGATATGCTGATGAGTGACAAGCTGGGCCTTGGTGAGACTGTAGTGTCATTTGTGCATATGCTTCTCAAGTGGGCTGTGAGGAAGAGAAGAATGATGTTTTCTGGGCACAAATGGATGAAGAGCTTATGGCAACACAAGAGGAAGAAAGATGATTGTTGGGGGTGATCTAAATGGGCATTTGGGAAAGAATAGAGAGATAAAGTGTGTACATGGAGGGTGGGGAGTAGGGGAGAGAAATGGGGAAGGGGAAAGGATAGTATATTTTGCCATGGCATCTGATTTGGTAACAGAAAATTTTTTGAAAAGAAAGTAAATCAGCTTGTGACTTGCAGTATTGGAGGAAGGGAAAGCCAAATAGACAGACAGTGTGATAGTGTAGCATAAACTGGTGAAAGTGAGCTGGGAGATGAGAATCAGCAGGAGAAACAACCAGATCAAGCAGCACCAGGATAAAGTGGAAGAGGTTAAAAGAGGAAGGGTGTAAGAACAGGTTTAGAGAGAAAGTTTTAAATGAAGTAATTTGACAGTGTGGAGGAATGGTGGGAGAAGAATAGCAAAGTTGTATTACGAGCAGGTGAAAAGGTGTTGAGTAGGATGACAGGAAGCAGACCACCTGGGAACAAAGAGACATGTTGGTGGAACAGAGAGGTGCAGCATGTGATAAAGACTAAGAAGGAGGCAGAGAAGACATGGTACCAATGAGGGAGGAAGAAAGATACAAAAATATATAGGTATACAAACAAGGAGGCACAGAGGGCAATGGCAAGAGCCAAGTCACAGGCTTTGCAGGAGTTATATGAAAAATTGGGGAAAAAAGAGTAAATGATTTTTAGAATAGAAAATGCAAGGAACAAGGCTGGAAAGGATTTTAGTCAGATAAAGCAGATGAAAGATGAGCAAGGTGTAGTCTTGTGTGAACAAGATAGGATCATGATTAAATAGAAGAGGTATTTGAAAAGCTGTTGAATGAAAAAAATCCAAAGGTAGTAATGCAGGATTGAGTCCCAAATGAAGGGCTAGTTCTGAGAATGAGAAGGGAGGAAGTAAAGGATGCACTTAAAAGAATGAAAAATGGAA
>NW_024386491.1:0-29187 GCF_016835505.1 Polypterus senegalus
AAAAAACATATTGTCATTTTTAATTTCAAAAGTCATACCAATAAGAACCTAATAAAGTCAATCACACAATTTTTGTTGTATTCTGCAGTAAACCCAGCTGTCATGAGCATGTTAATTTGTTATTAACATTTATTCATTTTATAATGCTGTGACAGTGCGGGTCCTGCTCCATGCTCTCAATTCTCTTCTGGGAGCCACTCAACCCACCATCGTCAGTAATGTAACCAGATGAACTGGCAGATGGGGACAAATCATACTTAGCAAGGGGATGGTGTAAGGTACCCAAGTGCTTTTATTAAAACAAACCAAACAAAACCAAAACAGTGTCCATACATGATAAGTGGAGATTAAAATCCAAAATAAAAAACAAATAAAAACTATGGCAGGGAGTGGTCCTTTTTAAAACCCTGGTAACTTTCGTTCTAACTGGTGGATCCCATACTTCTCCTATACGGGCGCTGCAGCAGGGGAGTTGCCCTATCTGCAGGTGGAGCTGCCTTCTACTGGTCTGGTAACCTTCCATCCCCTGGCTACATACAGCTCCCGCTGGACCAAGATTTGTGTTTCCCAGTGACCAAGTCACTCATGCTGGGGCTCAGTATCCCATGCCTGCCTGACACCCATTGCCTTCCGTGGTGAGTCAACCCCTTCTGGGACACTCCAGCTCCTTGGGATTGCTCATCGCCCCCACTCCTCCTGAATGGCTCTCCTCCCAGCTGCCTGCACTCCAGCTGAGCCTGCTCTCACTCACTTGCTCACTCCCACACTGGCTTTTTTCTCTTCCGGCCTTCCTCTTCTCTTCACTAACCTCCATTCTCTGTTCTACAATCTTTTTTTCCTTTTTCCCCCTCCTCCGCACTCACGTTTTTCCTATTTATAATGGGGGCGTGGCATAGGTGTGGTGATTAGCATGAATTACTGACAGGCGATACAGACTTGTGCATTTTAGTGAAATGCCCATGCCCACATCACACCCTGGAACTGCTCCTGCCACACTACCATGTCCCCTCCTTAAGCTGCAAGTGTAGTGATTATTTATTTAAGAAACTGCCATTCTTTCAGAGCCATGGACCTGGCAATATCACAAATTTTTCAATTTTAATTTCTGTATATTTCCTTATAGTCTTACAGAATATAGAATAGTAACCTTTTTCCAAGTAATAGTAATCATTTATTTAAACTGTTTTTGTGTTCCAAAACTATTGAAATGCATAAAACCAAGAAGCTTGGTGTAGCTAAACTAGTTTTGAGTGGATTATAATGGTGCAGTGGATTTTTAAGTGTCCCAAAGGGCTGGGGAAGTGTCTTCAAATATGGCTGATTATTTTGACCAAAAATGTGATCTGAGCTGTGAGATAGCAGTGCTAACCACTGCACCACTTTGTTTCATACAACAAAAGATGCAGACGGAACAATAATAATAAACAAAATGCAACAAATATGCACAAACTAACAATAAATAAATATATATATCATCGCATTCACTGAGTTCCAATCTTTGGGCACACTTTGGTGTTTCAGAAGAGAGCAGTACAGAACTGGCTCGGGGTTTGCAGCTAGAATGTCTGTTTTGTTTCTAATTTATCAGTGCAAATATTTTGGGACTTTTTCTTCCATCAAAAGAAAGAAACACCTTGAAAATAGTAATAAATCTTTTGTCACTATTATTACTTTACAAAGTGTTTTTCATGTGGGGAGTGGGAAGTGCTCCTTAAGGCTTGTTTAGACTCTGGTGCTTCGCTGAGGAGGCACAGGGATTAGTGTCATATATCCAGTGGCACTACTCATAATGTTCTCATTATGTTCAGCTAATGTACTTTCAAATGGAAATATTAGCAGGTTTGTTTTTTGTTTTTGTAAAAGAAACCGGGTACAAATCTGTTAGATTGGGCTGTGACACCAGCGTGCACAAAGCAGATTGGATGGTAGTGATCTTATAGTACACATGTGAAATTTCTGTTTATGGCTGCTACAGGCATAGGAGTAGCTTCAGTGACAGACTGAGGAGATCGTTCCTCCCCGACACTATGCAACTCTACAATTCCACCGGAGGGGGTGTAAACACTAACATTATTCAAAGTTATTGTCTGTTTTTACATGCATTTTTATTACTCTTTAATATTGTTTTTTGTATCAGTATACTGCTGCTGGATTATGGGAATTTCCCCTTGGGATTAATAAAGTATCTACAGTATCTATCTATCTATCTATCTGCAACTCTGTGAAGTCATGCTGGCCTCACAAACCATCTTTGGGCACTGGGAAAAAATGTTCATCTAAGCCAGCTGTAAGGTGACTTTCCAGGAAAATCTACAGTGAACAAGGTCATTGGCAAACAGAACATATTAAATGGTGAATGTTGCTGATCAGCAAACATAAACAGAGGTAACATACAAGAATTTTGAACAGCAATAGCAAGAGCTAAAAACAAGCAATTACTTATTATTTATGGTGTATTTATGTTATTTAGCATGTACAAGTAACAATTTCACTGTACTCTAATCATGAGTGATTCGCAAACAATTTGTTCTTTTTTGAATGACTCTTTTCAGTGAATCATATGAACCAATTTGTGAACCGAACAAATCAATTCAGTGGAGTTCAATAGATTCCTGTATAATTTAGGTCAGCATTTTCATTACGCTGATAGATGTTTAAAGTGCCTGTTCAAGAGCCCATTTATTAGATTCTCAAACAAATCACTACCCAAGAATAAGTCTGAAATGAGTCTCAATCAATCGATTCATGAAAGAGTCAGTACCTGAGAATCAGTCTAACAATTTTCATTCACTTTATTTGTGACCATTATAATTTGCACTTGTGATTTAGTAACAAACTAACATCTTACTTTAATTATGCATCTTCAATGCATTATCATGCTTTATATGAAAACAGGACAATGATATATGCATTATCATATTAAATATTATATACACTGCGGGTGGCCTGGCACCCTGCCCACAGTTTGTTTCCTGCCTTGTACCCTGTGTTGGCTGGGATTGGCTCTAGCAAACCACCATGACCCTGTAGTTAGGATATAGCGGGTTGGATAATGGATGGATGGATGTATGGATGAATATTATATACAGTATTGTCACACAGCACCCAACAAGTGCTAAGGTGAGTGATATTTCACGAGATAAGAGGTTGATTATGGGTATTAATGCATCTCTTTCTCTCCCTATCTACAGAAACAAAGAAGAAAAACAATAATTCACTGACCATACTTCCGAGTTTTCAAAATGGCCATGATCCCACAATCCAGTCCATCGATGACATCACTTCTGGCTTCACCATAACGACATCACGTCCGGCCAGCCCCAATGACATCACTTCGGCTCCATCACAAAGGACGCACTTCTGACAATCCCTGATTATGTCAGTTCTGGCCATCTCAGATGACATCACTTCCATTTTGCTACCATTTTCTGCCATATAAACCATTGTACCCACCATGTTTTTGTCAAATGTCTCATATTTTTGATTCTTTTGACCTCATTTTTTCTTATTGTCCATCAGACTTTATACAGGGAAATTCCCCAACTATTTTTGAGTATCCCAGCGTTTTTTCCTTATTAAATTTATATATATATATATATATATATATATATATATATATATATATATATATATATATATATATATATATATATATATCACATGGGAGCAGTTTAAGGACCGGGCGATCGCGTCAGGTAGTGCCAAGGGACAACGGGCTGCCCACTAACCTTTGTTTTCTCAGCCAGAGCGAGGAATCACAGCAATGACAATGCCAAGCCAAAAAGCCACCATACTTCCGGGTTCCCTTCTTCCCTCCAGTTCCCCTATGATGACGTCAATCACCCATCCTGCATCATGATTTTCCCAGCATTCCACCTTCTAATTTCCGGTCACTCTGTATAAATTGTCCCTCTTCCCTTCATAATATGTCTTATGTTGACCTTGTAACAAAATCGTGGAGGCGTTACTCTTTTTTTAGTATATGGGCTAAAACCCCAAACCTTTATGATGTATTGTGCTGCTTCTTCAATATATATATATATATTTATATATATATTCAGTTATTTCAGTTATATACACACATACATATACTATATATCAAAATAATGTACAAATTGTTAAATTATGCATTTGTGATGTGATCAGAGGTGAAGAGGCTTCCCATATTTGGTAGATTATGAATGATTCAAATGAATCATTATGAATCAAAAGAATTGATTACTTAAATGAGTAGTTCAGAAATATTGAATCAGTAAAGATCTGGCCATTATTTCTGTACTATGTACATGTGATAATAATGACTCTATAAACACCTATATAAAAGCATACCAGCCAAACTTAGACATGTTGAGGAAATTAAACAGCATATGATCGGACAATACATGATCACACCTCGGACCCACACAGCAGATTGTCTAGGTTTAGAGAATAGGGTAACAGCAACAATCCAGGTCCACCTGGTACCAGACTAGCTGAACCATAGTTTTCCACAGTTGCAGTGATAAGGCAGGGTAACTTGTTAATCCTTGCTGCTAAAATTTCAGGTAGAACAAAATCAAAAAAGAGGATTTTAAAAAATTGAATGGGAGAAATGCAGAAGATTCCCAGTTAGAGGCTAGGGCTGTCTCTGCATTGATTATGACCAGAAGAGAACAGCCTCATTGGGATAGAACTTATTTCAAACAGAGGAGAGGTCCAATAGGAGAAGGATGATGATAGAATAGTAGAATGAAAGCTTGTGATAGAGGACTACAAAACAAACAGAGGCACTGTCAGGACATATGTAAAAAGGTGTGGGCATTTGTTCCAATTGATCAATGCAAGATGATAATACATGTTATGCTCTGTTTCACAGGCATATTTGTGTCATATGAATCCTTGCCAGGTGTTTTAAAATGCAGGATATTGTTAATATTGGAAGATTAGAGTCATTACATTTCTGCTGCTATAGACAAGGTTGTCTCAAGTGTCCCAGTGGCCAAGTTGATTTTCAACATCCCTTATTGGCCTGCTTATTGCCTCCCAACTTTCTTAAAAGTGAAAATGAAAGTGAATATAGCATAAGACAATAAATTCTCTTTTTAATATAAGAGGTGTTATGGTATAGTTATCACTGCTGCTTAATAGATTAGTGTTCGATGTCTCTTATGTGCTAGTATTTCACACCAAGGGAATGGAAAAACCATTAAAACCCATTCTTAAAATTCAACCACCAAAATAAATATTTAAATATTCATTGTCTGAATTGTTTATATAGCTTTTTAATTAATTATCCCTTAGGTTACTGCATTTCTAATTGCCAAAGCACCTGAAAGAAATTGTCAATCTAGAAGGTGGTAGGCCTTCTTAAGTAAACTAAACAGAAGAACAATTAAAAGAAAATAAAAAAGGGGAAACAAAAACAAGAGGAAAAAATATAGGATCAGTGATAGGAGCAGCATTACAACATGAATTTAAGCCTAGTCGTTGTCAATAGGTAGTATACATTTTATGAATTTGTTCTTGTGGATTTTGCTCCCAAATCACCAAAGATGTGCAGATTAACTGTCAACATGGCATATCATAAATAGTAAAATAACTTTGCGGCAGGGTTTTCTCATCTTTCTAAGCATTAAGAATCTACAAGATTTTTCACTAAAGTATCGACTTTGTAGAGTCGTGCATTATGTTTCACTTGATCTAAAACCTACTTAATGCGAGTACTTGATTACTTTAAACCAAACCAACTCTGATCATTCTAAATTGAAGCTGTTTTATTAAATGGTTTATTATGCATGGGTTTGTTACTTGGACACTATTGTTCATCCTTGATTTAGTAGAATAAGCTTATTTATTTATCAACAACTAGTAAAAAAACCATTAGATAAAAAGAAAGATTTTACATTTAGTTACAGTTTTAATTTAGATATTTCATTTACTTTTAGACTGTGTGAAAAATGGCACATTGAGACTGGCATCCCGGTGGATTAGAACTGGGATCCTTACCTGGCAGGGATGCCAATATTGTGGAAGGACAGGGGAAGATTAATTATTCAGGACATTGTCTCCCCCAACACCCTAGATGGCAGACCTACTGGGCTTCAGTACTGCTTTGAAGACCCACAGGGTATGGACAGTCCTGTTTGGTCCCATGAATGCCACCAGTGGGCGCTGAGGAGTTTTACAAGCCTTACTTCACCAGACTACAGACATACCCTGAAGTACTCCCGAGCCACAGTACCAAGTCACCGGAAGTGCTTCCAGGTTGTATATAAAAGAAGCAGCCTTCTTCATCCAGGCAAGTCAGACTAGGGAGGAAGCAGACTAAATTTACCTGGAGGAGTGGAGGAGAAAGAAAGTGCCAGAGAATCATTTTGTGTGTGTTGTGTGCCTTCTGTAAACCCATTTGTGATGCTATTTAAGACAATAAAACCCTTTATTTAATTTGGACTTGTGTCTGTGGTTTGAGGTGCTGCCATGCCACCTGGTGGTCACAACTGGATTTCCCAGTTGATTCCGTGATTGAATGATGTCTATAGACTCTGCATGTTCTCCCTGTGTCTGTGTTGGTTTTACTCAGGGTACTCTGGTCCATACCCTCAGCTTTATGTCTGTTAAAGTAATTGTCATTTGGGAAATTGACTGCTGTTTTCCGTCTTGCATCCAGTGCTACCAGAATAGCCTATGTACTCCAACATCCATCCATTATCCAACCCAGCCATCCTTTATCCAACCTGCTATATCCTAACTATAGGGCGCAAGGCAGAAAAACAGACCCCGGGCAGGGCACACACACACACTTGGGACAATTTAGGATCGCCAATGCACCTAACCTGCATGTCTTTGGACTGTGGGAGGAAACCAGAGCACCTGGAGGAAACCCACTGCAGACACGGGAGAACATGCAGAATCCACACAGGGAGGACCTAGGAAGCGAACCTGGGTCTCCTAACTGCAAGGCAGCAGTGCTACCCACTGTGCCACCATGTCGCCTGTACCCCAAAATGACCCTGAAATGTGTAAAAATTTATTGAAATTTTCTGTATGGTATGTTATTAAAAATATAAAATAGAATTTCAAAAGCTAATAATAAACTGTTACAGATTTATTATTTCTTGCACAGGATGGGATTAGCCCAGTCAGTTCACAGCTTCTGGCACAGATTCAAATCCTGTTCTGGTCAGCATCTGTGAGAAGTTTGCACCCTCTCATTTTGTCTGGTGTCTTTTTCTCTAGAGATTCCAGTTTACCTGCACATTGTAAATGTAGGTGCAACTTTAAAAATATCCCACTGTGGTGTGATCAATCTTACTTGAATGAGTGTGGAAGCATGCATGAGTGTGTACTAATAGGTTCTGGTGGTCTGCCTAGGTTTGACTCCTGTCTTCAGGAACGGATCTACTATGAAACTAATGAAGATTAGGCTTCAGGGCCCCTAATCCCAGAGGCATCCCAGAAGCGACTTTAGTCTACATTGCTTAAAAATTTTGGGTGTCTACTGTATGAGAAGGGTTGTTAAAATTATTAACAATATTGTAATTCAATACAAAATAATAGTTAGAAATTAAAAGGTTATTAAAGTAATATGTAGGCTAGCCATAAACAAACATATTTTAAATTAAGGATGCTTCCTTCTAAATATATTTAATATAAAATTATTATCCATCCATCCATTATCAAACCCGCTATATCCTGATTACAGGGTCACAAGGGTTTGCTGGAGCCACTTCCAGCCAACACAGGGCACAAGGCAGGAAACAAACCCCAGGAAGGGTGCCAACCCACCGCAGGGTGCACACACACACACACACCAAGCACACACTAGGGACAATTTAGGATCACCTATGCACCTAACCTGCATGTCTTTGGACTGTGGGAGGAACCGAGTACCGGAGGAAACCCACGCAGACACAGGGAGAACATGCAAACTCCACACAGGGTGGACCCGGAAGCGCGCCGGGTCTCCTAACTCTGAAGCAGCAGCTTATTATAAATGTTTTAAAACATTATTAACATTTATGGCAGAAAATAAAATTTTGTTTAAGCTTTTTTCTTAGGCTAGCCAAAATCGAAAAGATGAAAGCATATTTCATTGATTGAAGTCATTATAAAGGACAATATTTCAGTAACTTTATTTACACAGATAATCTTTAAAAACCTCACACTATGCTAAACATAATTCTATTACAATAAATATTGAACAATTTTACCTATGTACAATTAAAATACAGTAAAAATGAAAAGGTCATAAAAATATCTTCTTTGGTTGATACACACAGTAGATGACATGTCGTAACAAAAAGGAGCTGCTGAAAGTGTAATCACAATGCTGATATGAATCATGTTAGCATCGTGATTGCCTTTTCGACATGATGGCACTTGTGATACCAATCTAGACTAGAATTTTTTTCAATAAATTGTTCATAAAGATACAATATTTTAATTACAGTGGGATGCAAAAGTTTGGGCAACCTTGTTAATAGTCATTATTTTCCTGTATACTGTAAATCGTTGGTTGTTACGATTAAAAATGTCAGTTAAATATATCATATAGGAGACACACACAGTGATATTTGAGAAGTGAAATGAAGTTTATTGGATATTACAGAAAATGTGCAATAATTGTTCAAACAAAATCAGGCAGGTGCATAAATTTGGGCACCACAAAAAAGAAATGAAATCAATATTTAGTAGATCCGCCTTTTGCAGAAATTACAGCCTCTAAACGCTTCCTGTAGGTTCCAATGAGAGTCTGGATTGTGGTTGAAGGTATTTTGGACCATTCCTCTTTACTAAACATCGCTAGTTCATTCAGGTTTGATGGTTTCCGAGCATGGACAGCTCTCTTTAACTCACACCACAGATTTTCAATTTTATTCAGGTCTGGGAACTGAGATGGCCATTCCAGAACGTTGTACTTGTTCCTCTGCATGAATGCCTTAGTGGATTTTGAGCAGTGTTTCGGGTCGTTGTCTTGTTGAAAGATCCAGCCCTGGTGCAGCTTCAGCTTTGTCACTGATTCCTGGACATTGGTCTCCAGAATCTGCTGATACTGAGTGGAATCCCTGCGTCCCTCAACTTTGACAAGATTCCCAGTCCCTGCACTGGCCACACAGCCCCACAGCATGATGGAACCACCACCATATTTTACTGTAGGTAGCAGGTGTTTTTCTTGGAATGCTGTGTTCTTTTTCCTCCATGCATAACGCCCTTGTTATGCCCAAATAACTCAATTTTAGTTTAATCAGTCCACAGCACCTTATTCCAAAATGAAGCTAGCTGGTCCAAATGTGCTTGAGCATACCTCAAGCGGCTCTGTTTGTGCTGTGGGCGGAGAAAAGGCTTCCTCTGCATCACTCTCGCTACAGCATCTCCTTGTGTAAAGTGCGCCGAATGGTTGAACGATGCACAGTGACTCCATCTGCTGCAAGATGATGTTGTAGGTCTTTGGTGCTGGTCTGTAGGTTGACTCTGACTGTTCTCACCATTCGTTGCTTCTGTCTATCTGAAATCTTTCTTGGTCTGCCACTTCGAGCCTTAACTTGAACTGAGCCTGTGGTCTTCCATTTCCTCAATATGTTCCTAACTGTGGAAGCAGACAGCTTAAATCTCTGGGACAGCTTTCTGTATCCTTCCCCTAAACCATGATGGTGAACAAGCTTTGTCTTCAGGTCATTTGAGAGTTGTTTTGTGACCCCCATGTTGCTACTCTTCAGAGAAAATTAAAGGAGGAGAGAAACTTACAACTGACCCCCTTAAATACTCTTTCTCATTATAGGATTCACCTGTGTATGTAGGTCAGAGGTCACTGAGCTTACCAAGCCAATTTGAGTTCCAATAATTAGTTCTAAAAGTTTTGGAATCAATAAAATGACAACGGTGCCCAAATTTATGCACCTGCCTGATTTTGTTTGAACAATTATTGCACACTTTCTGTAAATCACTTCTCAAATATCACTGTGTGTGTCTCCTATAAGATATATTTAACTGACATTTTTTATCGTAACAACCAACGATTTATACAGGAAAATAATGACTATTAACAAGGTTGCCCAAACTTTTGCATCCCACTGTATCCCCTACTCAAAAATAAATATTATATTTTGAAAAATAAGGTAAGTAGTAAGGTGAAATAGTGTTAGAGTAGCCTAAGCCAACTGTTTTAATGAACAGTGGTTTGCCAGACTTTATTGCTGATTGTGAAGGGGCCACTAGAACAGTTCAGGCTTCAGAAGTGTAGGTTCGCCACTGCCTGTCTTGAATCCAAAGCCAGGATAGAATCACTCTCTATCTGAAGCTTTGATGGAATAACTAGGCTCAGAAAAGAATGAACGAATGAACAAGATGTCCTCTTTTTTTTCAATTATGTTAATGTTGTAATTTGCAAATTTTAAGGTATGACTGTCCAAAATATCAGATAATTATGACTTAATGCAGGAGTGGACATTTTATTCATTACTTAAAATGAACAAATTCGATTCTTTGATGAGGTGGCACCCCATGAGAAATCAGCTCTGGCTTTGTGCAGATGTTGCTAGGGTAAGCTCCAGCCCCCATATCCCTATATCTTTATTATGTGGATTTCACACCTAATGAATGGTAAAGTAGTTAATCACAATCATGATCGCTAAATACAGGGATACTTACAATATGTAAATAATTTGATTTAATTTATATGAGACACTTTTTATTTACTTTGTTAATATTCATATACTGCCAAATGCAGGTATTTTTTACATTTTAACTTAAGTTATAAATTACATTTTTACCTTTCTGTGTTCTTTTTTTACTTTTACTGTGGAGAGCGTATGCTCAAAACATATCTTAAAGAGGCCAGGCAAACAATTTGTCTTAATGACTGAAAAGTTAGTAGAAGATTCCAGCCAAGCATGATGTTGAGAAAAAGCAGAAGCCCTGCAGCAAGGGGGTCAGATACATAATACAATAGGAAGATTGTCTGTGTGTAGCACTAAGACAGTCAAATAGGCTTGTTTTTGATTCAAAAGGCAAGTGGTTTCAACAGGGTGAATGGTTTGGTTGGATCGTCTAAGGAGTTGTTTTAGAAAGGATGTTATTTTCAATGCAAATATAAAGTTTAAAAAGAAAAAAGTATGCTTAAGTTTAATTAACACTGTCACTTTTTTGTCAAAATTTCAAATAAACTTTTTAAATATGTGTTTGTTAATTATTAGATAGAATGGGAGTGCAGTAGGCAACATTATCCTCACACATTCCATAAAACCTTGTTCATTCCTGGTCTGTGGGCTCTATTTTGTAAAGTTTGTATGAGCTCCCTATGCTGATATAGGTTTCCCTAAACTTACCAAACAAATAATCTCTGCTGAACAGGTAAATCTAAAATGCTCCAGTGTGAGTGTATTTACTCTGATTCTTAGTGGCATGAAAGAGACAAGAATTGGAGGTATGTTAAGTTAAGCAAAAATAATTTACTCAGGTGAAAGTCAGTATTTATTCTTAGACGCTTCAATAAGTAGCACAAAAAAAAGAATAACTTTCTTACACTGTTCTGGAACATCAATTTCTAAGAAGTAAACCCTTATGTTTTCTTTAGTCAGACTTTCAACCACTTCCACAGTGGTTCATCTTACATCAAACATAGCCCTAGGCCACATTCTATATGTACTTTGAGACCTCACAGATGTACCTAAAGAACAAAAGAAGATCTCTGTATTTTGAAACTTGCTTTATGTACCTAAAGAACAAAAGAAGATCTCTGCATTTTGAAACTTGCTTTATCCAGTTCAAGGTTATGGGCGGCTGGATTCTATTCCGGGAATGTCACATGAAATGCAGTAATCTGCCCTGGACCAGATGTTATACAGTAAGACACGTGCACAATCACTCATATAGGCCGAGTTTAGATTCATCAAGTGACCCTGTACTAATCATGGTGACACTGTAATACACACCAATTAAAGAGAGAGACAAAGAAAGAAAACATATACTGACTTATTACTACAGTATTTTATTAAACTAACAGTTTACCTTATTTTGTATCAGCTTTTCAACATGCCAAGCTTGTCAGTATGCTATAATACAAAAAGAGTGAGTGTTTGGTGCACCGCACAGTAGAAATGTGCTCTGGTACACTATATTATATTTGTTCAGCTGTAATAGTGTAAAATAATTTCATATTTCATCCTTATTCAGATAATTCTTTAATTGAAATTTTATATATTGCTATTTATTATTTCTTAACTTATTTTGTTTTATTTAATTATTTTTAGTAATCATAAAAAAGAGTGGCCCGTCTTTTCTGGGAGCATGACCTTCCTTCTTCTCCACCCATCTTAAGGAAAGCTATACTTAATAATATCTCTGCATCCTCTAGGGTAGAAGCCCAAATTATCCCCATAATAAGTTTAAGTTTGTCCTTCTCCTGTACCTCATCCCTCATAAACTTTATTCTATTCATCTGTCTGCTGATCCCATCTATTAGTTGTGTACTTTAAATATCCAAGGTACTTGTTTTCATATGTTTTGGGATTGTCCTCCAGTCTCTCCTTTCTGGTCTGATATTTCTAACTGCCTGTCCTCTTTTCTCTCTGTTTCTCCTTTGCCTTATATATTTATTCTCCTGGACTTCTCTTACCCTGACATTTATCCAGCAGTGGTTATTTTGTCTGTGTACCATCTCTGCAATACTAATCTTATCCTCTTGCTGCAAATCAACTGACTCCTTCTCTCTAAACTTCTGAAATCCTCTTTCTTTAGTCTTATCAGTGGATCAAATCAATGGATCGTATGGCTTCAAAACAGAGAAATGACAAACTGTTGTGCATTTGGTGGGGAGCTGTTTGGCTGCCAATAATCTTAATCCTTATTTCTTCCTTTATCTGATTTCTCTCTCTCATATTGATCTCACTGGTCTAAACAAGTATCAGTAAGTAAACTTTAATCCTTTATGATTTTGGGAGTATTGGGTAGAGAGGGCTCGCTGTCACAGCGGGAGTTGTTGCAAACTGTCACTAGAATTATTTTTAATCTGATTGTTGGTTTTTGCTTACTTAATTCAATTTTAAAATTTGACTGCAAAAAAAGTTATTAGAAAATAATTGGTAATGGTCAATTTTAAATTTTAACTACACAGCTTGGCACTATGCAAAATATTAATAATTATTATAACCATTGAGCAACTGATTTAAACATATGTATGAATTTACCCACAAATAATGTAATTGTAAACTCCAAAATAATAGAATGTAGTGACTAAAATACAGTAGAACCCCGATTATCCACCCCACGATTAACTGTGGTTCCAAATTATCTGAAGTGAACCTGATAGTGTAATACACTACTTTTCTTATAATTTGTAAAAGCTTGTAAAATGTAAAAAGCATGTAAATACTAAACTTTTAGCCTCGACTGTACTGAGTAAGAGTACAAGGAGCTGGTGACTGTGGGAATATGGCTGTAACTCACTCACCCCTCTCCAACTTTTCAATGTGTCATCAGTGTTGACTGCACACACATGCTATAATGCTTCATTCACTGAGGAATTTTGTGTTTATATTAGGATGAGATCTGCACAGAAAATCACAAAAGATTCCTTATTCAGATGGTCTAAATGATGTTGAAACAACACTTTTTTATATCATACGGCAGTAAGACACTACACCTGCTGACATTTTGATGCTGAGGTGGCTGTGGAACATTGCAGTAGAGAAGCGAGGAACATTAAATTCACTTATGTATGAAAAGAGGCTTAAAAGTGATACTGTGAGCCTCAAGGACTGTGTTTCTGATATGAATGTAAGTAATACTGCAGCACTACAATGAACTACATGGATCCTTTTCTCTTCACTCTGTATACGTCAGATTATAAATATAATACCAGGTCATGTCACTTGCAAAAATTCTTAGACGATTCTGCACTTACGGGGTGTACTGAAAAACGGGATGAGACAGAATACAGGAATCAAGCAGATAACTTTCTTGGTTCAAAGAGAATAATCTACATCTTAATATCAGCAAAACCAAGGAACTGGCTATTGACTTCCACTGCACCAAGGAACCTCTATATCTATATCACTCTAGTGTGTCACAATCATGCAGTATTGTACATATATTTATCTATCTCCTTATGTACTGTATTTATTTATTTTAAAGAAATTCAGCAAAACACCAAAATTCCTCCTGGGGATAAATAAAGTTCTATCTACTGTAATCTAATCTACCTAACTTAATCTAAAATCCTTCCTTAATTTTAATCCAAAATGACCAAAGCCTTCAACAGTTTTCAGTTTTCCTAGATAGCATTGGTCCACATTACCTCAGATATTTGGGGTTCTACTGAAGTGACATTATAGATAACAGTGTCCCCAGTGTGTTTTGTCAGAAACACAGACCTTCCTTATTTACAGTACATTCTCTCACATGTGGGGGATGGCTTTAACACTCTAGTTAATGTAATTACCCGCCAAGCTAGGGGATGGCTCCATTTTCTCATCCTCCCTCTCTTTCTCCTTCTGCAGACCAGGGCCTCATGTATAAATGGTGCGCACGCACATAAATGTTGTGTAAGAACTTTTCCACGTTCAAATCGCATGTATAAAACCTACACTTGGCGTAAAGCCACGCACTTTTCCACGGTACCTCATACCTTGTCGTACGCAAGTTCTCCACTCGGTTTTGCAGACTGGTGGCACCCAGCGTCAAAACAGTGCTACTGTTCCTGTGTGGTTACTCCTTATTTTCCTGACGCGGCTTTATAAATACACTGAAACTAACCGCATATTGTTTATTAGTGTCTCAGCCACTGCAAAACGTTTTAAAGCCTTTCCTGTACAGACCTCGCGGTTCAGAAACAGTTTCATCCCAAGAACTTTAAATGCACTCAATCAATTGCACCTTGTAGAACTGTTTGTACTTATAAGTACAATCACCCCACTGTAAACTTGCACTACAGTTATAATATCGCACAACTAAGCCACTTTATAAAGCGCGTATTTACATATGATGACGATATCATTTTTAAGGTGAAATGCAGCAAAATATGTTTATTAAATTATACAGATAAAACTTTAACTTCATTTAAATAATCTATATTCTTCACTGCGAGTGTCATTAAGGATAGAATAATTAAACATGTACTACGAAGATATTTCAATGTTCTTTAAACGCTTTGAAGAAGCGGTGCTAAGCGTACAGATGGCTTAACGCCTATTACAGAGCTGATTGTATGGCGATCGGTTACTTGGGGAAAGAAAAGCACTGACTGCAGGACGGCTACGCCAATATATATTGAATATAAAACAGAAAGAGAAAATAACAACACAGCTACAAATTTCGGCAAAAGTTAAAGGCTTGTGTCATGAGCACGAGGCGGTAATGCAGTGTCTGCAACGGACGTGGCCATCCACCATGCATGACATTGGCGGGCGAAGGAGCCACCGATTCTTCCTCTGCCCAGTGCCACCACAAGCCTAGAGCCGCCCCTGAGTACTGCTGCAATAAATTATTTCATCGAAGTGAAACCCATGTTTAATAACGTGCTTTAACTCCTATCATCATGAAAATTACATCATGTATACATCTCAGTATTTTAGTTATTCAGAGAGCTGTAATATCACGAATGTAATGGACTCTGTGTCCAGTTGGAGGAAGAGAGCCGGTTTAAGAAGCAAGTAGTGATTCACACACATAGAGCACATAGAAGATCAAATACAAAACAAAGCATTTAACGTGCTACTTTAATTACGATGTGATTTGAGAAACTGGTTAATTAAACGATTTTAAGATGAAGTTTATGATGTTCTACTTTAATGACAAAATAAACTACGTGATTAAAGTGGAAATGTCGAGATTGAAGTTGACATTTCGTGCTTTTTCCCCACTGTGTGCCTTTTTTCTCTGTACCCTAATAAGCTTTCATATGACACTCAGACAGTGGGCTTACAACTCGCCTTTTCACGGCGACTTTGATATGTGACTTCTTTTTATTTCCGCACTGTGCGACATTGTGAACGTGAGCTTTCAAGTTTCTCCAACACGCTATGTCACTCGATCAACTTCCTTTTGTTGATTATACCACGGTTTATTTGAACAAATAGTATGTTTTTCCTTTGCCTCCACTTGGTATTCGCTGAAATTTTATATTTTCCCCCGTGCTTTTCCCTTTGTCTTTTCACAGAAGGCTGCGCTTAAGGGAGATTTATATTATTTTGCATATTCAAAGAGGCGTAATTCTGGGAGGAGTTGGGGCGTTACATAAAGCACGTGCACGAGCGTTAGTTTTCATGCTGATCGGGATTTATGTAGCGGAAGAACGTGGAAGGTGGAGTACGACAGATTCCTGCATCTGATTTTTCTGTGCGTAAGCACATTTCGGCTTTTGTGCTTACGCCATGTTATAGTGCGAGTTCTACGCACGGCGTTATACATGAGGCCCCAGGAGATTGATGGCCCTACCATCACTGACATCATCTCTGGTGTCCGTCCTCCTGAACCTGCTCCTTCCTACCATCTTCTTTCATAAATTGGCACACCAGTTACCTACTTTGGTTCTGCTTGGACTTGTGCATGTAAAGACATCCCCATAACTAATTGCATGTTGATCTACTCATAAAACTGTCATATTATGTGGGGTTACCCAGGTGATACTCTAACTCTTTATTTGTGATCTCTGTGTCATTTTACAACATTTATTATTTAAAATAGCTGCATGCTGACAGAAACTACTGTACTTGTCATCATTCTGAATGGAAATGAGCCACAGTTGTCATTCTGTTATTTCATTAAGAAAAAAATATAGTTTTGATTAAAATGTAAAAATTTTTATCAGATATTTTTAAGAAAAATCTCATTTATTTAACAGGTAATTCAACTGTTCCAGGAAGTAACAAGTCTATATTTGTTTTTTTTTTAAATTTCCATTGCAGAGTGGAGGTTTGCAAAAACTTTATGAGCTTCGATACATTGTGGGGAACACCAGAGTGCCCTCATGTCAGCTGCCTGCACTGTTCCATTCTCTTTATCTATTTCATTTTCATGCAGCTCACATAATCCTTTTTTATGGCCTGCTTCTTATCTTCCTTCTGGTAGATCTTGATTTCTTTCTGTTATCGGTCTCATTCACTACTGTGTCACTTTGTCAGGGAATGTTGATTCCCTCAAACTCTTTTGTCTTCTTTCAGTGTCTTCTCGTACTCAGACTGCCTGCTGTCTGATCTCATTTTCATCTTAATTGAATCACTCGTCCCTGCTTGTCTGTCATTCCTCTGTGTGTTTAAGATCTCTTTTTTATTTTTTTGTCGGTCTCCTTTCCTTCTCTATTGATCATTATAGTCACCCTATGATGTGTTATTCACTCTGCATTCCTTACAATTTTTGCTAATATCTGTTTATTTTGCTCTCCTATGAATTAAGATAAGTTATTGTCAGTATGGTAAAATATGCAACAAAATGGCTGTTGCTGCACCTCAAAATAGAACTGAGCTCTGGTACTCTGTTTTATACTTTATGTATAAAAAAGTATATATATATATATATACTTTTTATATATATTTAGATTTTTATTTCATTTTTTTTTCCATATTAAAAACATCACATGCTATTGTGAGGAATTTTGGCATATGCTGGGGTGACTCTTAAGTGACTGATTCTTGTTGTTTCTTCTTTCACAACAACAATACAATTCCCTTCTCCAGTAATTATGCTGTTGAGCTTCTTCTTAAGGTTCTTATTCTTTGTAAAATGGATAGCTCGCTGCTAGCATTGCATCCTGCAACTGCAAAAAGATATCTAAAAATCAAGTACTGCTGACCTGGTGTATTCTATCCCTTGATCCAAACACCACCTTTTCTGTCTACACTGGCTTTCCATTACTGCAAGAATTAATTTCAAAACTGTTGCTCTGACCATCCTGCATGGTCACTTAGAATGTGTTCCTTTCAACTGATACAAATTCAAATGGAAGTTTATTATCTGTTTTTGTTCCCACACTGATCATATATTGATATAAAGATAAATCTTTACATCTTCTGTGTTTTCCTAGACACTGAAACATCAGTATATACTTGGATAAGTCATCAATCCATTTATAGAGCTTACTTAATTAAAACACTGATTGTGGGATTTGAACCTAAGAACGTGGATCCATGAGGCAATAACTTTAACCATTGCACCATTCAGCATGAAATATTAGAAGACAGATCTTGCACTGAAGTGCTACTGTTAGTGCTCAGGCATTACAACCACATATAGAACTTGTGGATGTTAAGATGTAAATTCTTGATTTTTCGATATGCATCTCTGAAATTAAGCACTATATACTGCCAAACACATGATTATGATATCTTATGGCACAGTTTCTAATCCATTTTCTGCCCATAAGAGTGGAGATTGACTGAGGGGACCAAAGCCTGTATCGTCACTTCCAACTCTCCATTTCTTGCAGTCACTGCAAATAAAAAAAGACTGAAAGCAGCCATCAATTAATAGAACAACACCCTGGCGGCAATAACAGCGTTCTGAAAACATGACATTTTTTATTTTAAAAAGGTTGGTATTTCACCATCACCCTGGGCAACTAAACACGGTTTCCACATTGGGCCTCAACCCACTTTGCACCGCTTGTCTCTTATATTTTAAAACACTTTACCAAGCAAAACCCTGGCTGAAGGCTTGCCATCTTAGTATTTAAAAAACTAACTGCTCTTCTTTTAGCACACTATCTTTCTGCTCTTTTACTATTGTCTAGTTACCCAGTACTCTGCTGGCAGCTGTTCTTAATGTGCTTTATCATATTAGAATATGTTAAAATGAGCTAAACTCACAGTAAGTTTTTTTACAAAATAATTTCAAGAATGCATATGACTAATATGCTGTTTTTTAACAACAGTATTGAATGACTAAGTGGTCTTTTCTTGTCTGTGATGATGTCTCATTGCTCCTAAATGGCAAACACAGACTTCTGTTTCATACGGTGATTGAATGTAATGATAAACCACAGTGTAACACTCTTGAAATTCAGACACAACGCAAAAGGTGTGTGAGAAGTACAGAGTTTAGACTGTCCAGGTTTAGTTCATCCCTTGTATCCATTGTTACAAAGGTAGGCTGCCACTTCCTGAAAGCTTGCTTTAGATAAACGAGGATTGGCAAAATGAATGGAAAAGGTTTATTAGCCCATCAGGCTGTCAACTTTTTATGCTGTTAAAAGGACAGACAGATGATTATGTATTATATACATAATTGTATTAACATGATATTTCAGACCTACTTAATCCAGATCAGGGTTACAGGAGATCATACACTGGCACTCACAGTCACACTGGGGCCAGCTTAGAGTTTCAAGTAACTTAAAAAACATGTAAGTCTTTGGGATGTGGAAGGAAAATTGAATTATCAAGAGAAAAATCTAGAGAAAGAGAAAAGCAGACACGAGAAGAGCAAACAGATTCCATGCAGATAGAAATTGTGCACAGGTTTTCACTACATCACAATACTGCCCCCAATACTTAATATTTCAAAACAGAATTAAATAGTGAAATGGAAACACAAACTGACTGTGCAGAATTGAGTTCTGTTAAAAAAAATGTAAACTTAAACATAAAGTAGTTAATGGATTTGTGGGTAGACCAGCCATAACTTTCATTTTAAGTTTACCTACGTACAGAAACACAGAATATAAAAGAATTATATCTGAAATTCGATAAGACAACACCATCAGCTTTTGATTAGGAGACCACGTCACACTGAAAGCCTGAAGCTACTGTGGTTTTACAGAATTAAGACTAAATACCACTGAATAAAGGAGAGAAGTGCTTAGTCAATACATTTTAATAACAGAAAATAAAATTTTCACATCCACTTAATTAAACTCAGATCAGTCACAGAGGCTATCCCAAGGAACACAAACTGGGAAACAGCCCTGAACATCCTACCAGTCCATCATAAGGTCAATACACATAACACAGAGGCTAAGTTACAGTGACAAAGTACCTAACCTACAGGTGTTTGGGGGCATACAGTACAGGCCAAAAGTTTGGACACACCTCCTCATTCAATGTGTTTTCTTTATTTTCATGACCATTTACAGCACTCCATCACTCTCCTTCTTGGTCAAATAGCCCTTACACAGCCTGGAGGTGTGTTTGGGGTCATTGTCCTGTTGAAAAATAAATGATCGTCCAACTTACCTGACTTCTGCACAACACAACTGCTGGTCCCAACCCCATTGATAAAGCAAGAAATTCCACTAAATAACCCTGATAAGGGACACCTGTGAAGTGAAAACCATTTCAGGTGACTACCTGTTGAAGCTCATCGAGAGAATGCCAAGAGTGTGCAAAGCAGTAATCAGAGCAAAGGGTGGCTATTTTGAAGAAACTAGAATATAAAACATGTTTTCAGTTATTTCACCTTTTTTTGTTAAGTACATAACTCCACATGTGTTCATTCATAGTTTTGATGCCTTCAGTGAGAATCTACCAATGTAAATGGTCATGAAAATAAAGAAAACACATTGAATGAGGAGGTGTGTCCAAACGTTTGGCCTGTACTGTAGGTGGAAAACTCCACATGGACAACATCTGGACAAAGGTTTTGAACACATGATGCTAAATCCATTAGGCAGCAGCAATATATACTATGGGACCCAGCATTTTAACACACATAGAAAATGTTGGCATCTTTACATTTTGATAAATATACAAAGAACAAGAGAAGATTGTCCATATGTTTTATGCAAGAAAGAACTTCTGCTCTGTATATGTGATGACAATAATGCTATCACTAGTAGTCCATGTTTTCTGATAGCATTTTAAAATGCCATGCAGGTACAATACCAGGTCACTGTGACATTGTTATAAAATATTGTGTCACTGAAATCCTAATAAAACTCAATTAAATTGGTACACTGAGAACCAAGCTTTTTTCATTCAGACAGAGAAGCAGATTACAACAACAGCATCAACAACATTTATTTATATAGCACATTTTCATACAAATTATGCAGCTCAAAGAGCTTTAAAAGATGAAAAAATAAAAGGGAACAATATAAAAATAAGATTAGGCAATACTAAGTGACAAAGAACAAAGGGGTTCTGAGGCAATGAGACCACGCAGCCCCCACTAGAAAGATATACATGCTAACACCACTTGATGCTTTTATATTTTACGTAAACACACTAGCTAATAGCAGTTATTACTTTAATAGGATTTCTTTTCTTGCCAGCCAATTTTCAAAAACTTACATCACAGTACTAACCAGAAATTGTAGAGTTACCACAAGTGAAAAATGACAAAGCATTACAACTATTTCTTGCTAACATTTTATGGAGCTGTACTTATTTAATAATAATAATTGTAAAATATGACTTTATCAACAAGGCCACCCCTGAGATGCGTCAGAAGATCAACACAGCAATGCTTTTACAGAAGAGTACCAATCCGGCCAGAATGCAAACATCATCAATAATATAACACCTTGGCAGCAGTTATTGCTTTGAAAGGCTGCCTAAGGCGCTTTGAAATTGTATACACGCAAGCTCAGCTAGTAATGTGACCAGAGTAACAAATACATACAAATAAATTCTTGCAACAAGCTTACATTGAATTAAGTTTCATACATATCCTGGATTGCAATAGATATTTTAATGCTCCTCAGCGTGGATGTTTTCAGTTTCTCTGTTGGAAGTACATTTACAACAATATTCATGCATGAAGATATTTTGAATTTCTTTTCATTCTAGTCTCTAAATTTATAAGAAAGACCCCTTGAAGCTTGTAATCCATAATACATCTGTAACTCAAATTTAGAATTATTTGAACATAATCTTTAAGGTTACTTTATTTTATTGTTTTGCTTTATTTCACATAGGCATTATGGCTTAAACTTCAGTTTAATCTCTTAAAGAATCATCTGACATCTATTTTGATTTATAAACCATATAAACATATTTCTGTGTATCACCATCACAACAATGCACACCTCAAATGGAATATTCCAGAAATTTCAGTATCAGTTTCTAAAATGAGAGTATTGATGTCTGTTTGCATCTTGAGATCTTGTGCTAATCTATATTAAATCTTGTTTTTGAGAATATGCATTAAGATAGGACCATTACCTGATGGATAGCCAAAAGGATTGACCTTAGTGTGGTGGTCAGGCTTGACAGTGCACCTCAATGATCCTAAGAAATATGTTATCTAGAGATGTATGGTCATGATAGGGATACTATTTGAAAACTGGTCTATGGGAAGGACCAGACAAGTAGCAACCCACTGAAAACCCAAAAAACTGTTTAAAATTATGTGATGGTCATGGGAGACTTATCTAACTGTAAAATGATTTTGATAAATGCTTATGCACCTAATGTTGATGATAAGGAATTTATACAAAATTTATTTGCATCCATTCCCAATCTGAACACTTATAAAATTGTAATGGCTGGGACTTTAATTGTGTTTTAAATCCTCTCTTAGATAGGACTTCTAACACAGGGGAGACGACATTTAACACTGCAAAGATAATCACAAAGTTTATAACTGATCACAACCTATCAGACCCCTGGAGGTTTTTAAACCCATACTCAAGAACATATTCTTTCTACTCACCAGTACATCATTGCTACTCAAGGATTGATTATTTATTTATAGATAATAACTTCTTGCCTATGATTAAATCTTGCAAATACAATGCTATTGTTATTTCTGACCATGCACCTCTGATCTTGGAGCTAAAGTCACTATGCCCCACACACTCATCTCGCAGATGGTGTCTCAACCCCCTTCTATTAGCAGATGAAAATTGTACAGAATTTATATCCAAACAAATCAGTTTCTTCCTAGAGACAAATACATCCTCAGAGATTTCTGCAGGAATACTCTGGGAAACTCTTAAGGCCTTCTTAAGAGGACAGATTATCTCATATCTTTCCCACAGAAATAAATTAGAAACCAAGAAAGTAGCAGAGCTAAAAAGCAAAATTACTAGAATAGATGAAGAACATGCCAGGCTTCCAAGCGAGGCTCTACATTGGAAAAGGCAGGCTCTGCATTCAGAACTAAACCTCTTGACAACTAAAGAAACTGAACAACTAATTTATAAATCCAGACATCATTACTATGAACATGGAGAGAAAGCTAATAAGCTTTTAGCTCAACAAATTCACAAGCAAGAAGTCCGCAACGCATTCCCAGTAATCACCAACACGAACGGAGACAAAATCATCGACCATGAAAATATAATGCACACATTCAGAGACTACTATAAATCCTTATATACTACTGAGTTTAAAGAAGATAATACACAATCTAATGCATTTCTGGATACATTACAGATACCACAAATAGACACTTTTAGTGTGGAGGAACTCGATAAACCTCTGGCGTTATCAAAATTACTAGATGCTATAAAGTCACTTCAAGGCGGGAAAGCAGCAGGCCCTGATGGCTACCCACTTCGCAGGTAGCCAAAAGTTTGGACACACCTCCTCATTCAATGTGTTTTCTTTATTTTCATGACCATTTACATTGTTAGATTCTCACTGAAGGCATCAAAACTACTTGGTCAAATAGCTCCTTACACAGCCTGGAGGTGTGTTTGGGGTCATTGTCCTGTTGAAAAATAAATGATCGTCCAACTAACCTGACTTCTGCACAACACAACTGCTGGTCCCAACCCCATTGATAAAGCAAGAAATTCCACTAAATAACCCTGATAAGGCACACCTGCGAAGTGAAAACCATTTCAGGTGACTACCTGTTGAAGCTAATCGAGAGAATGCCAAGAGTGTGCAAAGCAGTAATCAGAGCAAAGGGTGGCTATTTTGAAGAAACTAGAATATAAAACATGTTTTCAGTTATTTCACCTTTTTTTGTTAAGTACATAACTCCACATGTGTTCATTCATAGTTTTGATGCCTTCAGTGAGAATCTACCAATGTAAATGGTCATGAAAATAAAGAAAACACATTGAATGAGGAGGTGTGTCCAAACTTTTGGCCTGTACTGTATACACATATATCCACATATATATACATATATACATATATATATATACATATCTACATATACACACATACATATACATACACACATCCATACATACACACACACATATATATACACACAAATACATATATATATACATACACACACATATATAAACATTGTAAAAGACCGAGAGAGACAGTAGCAAGGGTTGGGGTTTTCCGGCCCCGTATATTGTACAGAAAAATAAACAGGTCAAAATCATAAACCAAAGAGTTCATAATGCGCGACACCGACTCCTGGCGTCGCGGCCATTTTATTGGGGAGGAGCCGGAAGTGGAGGAATGTCGGGAAGGACCGCAAGGGAGGATGGGAAGGATGACGCCAGGGCAAGATGGCGGAGGAAGGGCGGAAGTATCGCGACTGCGGTCATCCGTGCCTATGGTGCAGGACGGTCTTTTTGCCTATGAGGAAGCAGAGGGAGAAAGTTAATACCCCACCATTCCCTGGCGGCGAGTGGTTTCCCAGGTGCTGTCGAATCAATCCGGCCTCCTACTACAGGCGCGGACACGATCCCCCTTAGCCCAGGACCGCCAGGTCGGGCGGACCTAACCGAGAGGTCGTGGAATACGAGAGAGGGCATCGGCATTGGCCTGAATGGGTGCCCCGCCGATAAGTGACAGTGAACTTATACGGCTGTAAGTCCAGGAACCACCTGGTGACCCCGGATTCACTCTTTGTGCAGGGACATCCACTGAAGTGCAGCGGATCAGTCACCAGAGCCGAACTCGCACCCAGCAGGTAGTACCGAGGTGGGTCACTGCCCACTTAATGGCCAAGGCCTCCCTCTCCACTGCCGCGCACCGGTCTCCCCGTCCATCAGTTTCCGGCTAAGGTACATCACAGGGTGCTCGACACCATCGACGCTTTGGCTCAGCACGGCACCCAGGCCTGTGTCCGCGCCGGTCTGGAGAATAAACGGAGCCCAAAATCGGGCGCCCGAACACAGGTGCCGACGCTAGGGCCTTCTTTAGGTCACTGAACGCTGTTCTGCTTTGTCGGTCCACACCACGTATAGGGAGCCCTTTTGTCAGGTCAGTCAAGGGTGCTGCTCTTCGAGAAGCGGGAACAAACCGGCGGTAGTAACTCGCAAGCCCCAAGAAAGCCTGCACCTGTTTCTTGGTACTCGGACGGGCCATTCTAAGATGTCTTTCACTTTGGAGCTCTGTGGCCGCACCTGTCCTTGTCCCACGAGGTAGCCTAAATAT
Source organism: Polypterus senegalus (assembly GCF_016835505.1). Lineage (NCBI taxonomy): Eukaryota > Metazoa > Chordata > Cladistia > Polypteriformes > Polypteridae > Polypterus > Polypterus senegalus. The sequence continues at coordinate 25,206 of NW_024386491.1, forward strand.
TTGGCCTCCTTTAATCCAAAAACACTTCCGGGGTTTATGCGGAGGCCGGCTTTAGCCAGTGTTCGGAGGACAGCTGCGACCTGCAGTAGATGCTCCTCCCAGGTGCCGGAATAGATGACAACGCCATCCAGGTAGGCGGCGCTATAGGACTGGGAGGGCCAGCACTCTATCTACCAGACGCTGGAAGGTCGCCGGAGCCCCGTGCAGCCCAAATGGGAGGACCTTGTACTGCCAGTGCCCGCTAGGGGTGCTAAAGGCCGCTTTCTCCTTTGGATGCCGCTAAAGGAATTTGCCAATACCCTTTGTCATGTCAAGGGTAGTCAGATATCGAGCCGCACTCCAGCCGCCAAGGAGGTCGCCAATGCGGGCATGGGGTAGGCATCAACTTGGAGATCTGATTCAGACGCCTAAAGTCATTACAGAACCTCCAGGAGCCGCCTGGCTTGGAGACGAGGACAATAGGGCTGGACCAGGGACTATGGCTCTCTTCAATTATGTCCATGTCCAACATACGCTTCACCTCCAGTTCGACCTCTGCGCTGCTTTGCCTCCGGAGTCGGTAGGGCCTCTCCCCGACGACACCCCGGCCCGGACTATATCGCGGCTCAATCAGCGTCCGCCGGGTGACTCGCCACCACCTCGGGATGGCTCGGAGTGTTTGGGCTAACTCCTGCCGCTGCTTGGGGGTCAGCTCTTCGCCGAGGTTAAGGGCAGTTGTGCTTGTAAAAGGGAGAGTGACCTACGGAGCTGGGAAGCTCCTCTCTATCTCCAGGGCTTTAACAGGTTGATATGATAGATCCTCTCACCGGTCGACGTTGGGCTGTTTTACCAAATAGTCGACGCAGTCCTTTCTCTCCTTAACCTCGTAAGGCCCTTGCCAGTGAGCGAGCAGCTTCGAAAGTGGGAGGTCGGGACGAGCACCATAACTCGTCCCCGGGCGAACTCCCTGAGGACGGAGTTGCGGTTGTAACACCGGCCTGCGCTGCTTGCGCACGAGTCACGGCTCTTTTAGGAGGGGCCTGATCTTTGTGAGTCGGTCGCGCAGTTGCGCTTACGCATCCAAAATATTAGAGGAGGGAAGAGCCTCGCCTCCCAGCCTCTTTAGGATGTCGAGGATCCCCGGGTTGTCGCCCGTATAGTAATTCAAAAGGGGAGAAGCCCGTAGAGGCCTGGGGTACCTCCCGTAGGCAAAAGCACGAGCGGGAGGAGCTGGTCCCAGTTCCTGCCGCCCCGCTGACTACCTTGCGGAGCATCTGCTTAAGCCGCCTGATTAAATCGCTCAACCAACCCGCCAGTTTGCGGGTGATAGACTGACGCTTTCAGGTGCTTTATCTGCAGTAATTTGGCCACCTCCTTGAACGTATCCGTGAAGGGCGCACTCTGGTCCGTGAGGACCTCCTTGGGTATGCCCACGCTGCGGAAAACAAGTTAACCAGTTCCCGTGCGATGCTTTTAGTATTAGCGAGCGCAGGGGAACCGCTCTGGGTACCGGGTGGCATAGTCCACCATGACTAGGATATACTTGTGGCCACGGGTTGAGGGCTCCAGGGTCCCACCAAATCACCCCTATCCTTTCAAAGGGGATGTCCACGAGGGGAATAGGGACTAGAGGAGCACGGTCCCTCCTAGGAATCTGGCGGTCTGGCACGACAGGATTGACAGAACCGCTGACCTCCTCATTGATCCCAGGCCAGTAAAAGCGAGCTTAATCCTCTCCAGTGTTTTTCGCCCCGAGGTGGGCTTAGGAGGTGAGCATGTGCCAACTCGCATATCTCCCCCGGAAGGTAATGCTGAATTAGCAACAACTTCCGCACCTCGCCTCATGGGTAGCCACCGGTACAACAGATCATTTTCAAGGACAAAGAAGGGTTCCCGTGTGGATCCGTCCGCTGTCGAGCTGTTAGGCAGAACAATCGCGTTCGGCAAAGCGCAGGGAGTCATCATTCCACTGCTCCTCTTAAAGGAGGCCGGGCGTGGACCAAATTGATGGTCCAGGCCGAGAGGGTCTTGGGGCCTGGGCCCGGAGAGTTCCCTGGCTAGTCCCTTCTCCGCGGAATCTTCCGGTCAAGGTCCGAGCCACGAAAGGTCCCCGAGACACCAGCTCATAGGGCCTGCCCTTGTGCACGGCGTGGAGGCCGCGGAGGGTGCCTTTTCCCTCGACAAGATCCAACGAGGCCCCGAGCGCGTAATGGCTTACCGCTGATTTTTTAGACCAGTCTTGTCCCAGAATCACTGGGAAGGGGGTCAGGTAACACAGCCACCGCCATTTGATTGGTTCCCCTTCCAGGTAAGATAGCAGTGAGCGGAACGATATGACCTAGTCCCCCATGTACACAGGTAACCAACAAATGCTGCTTTAACCACTGTTGCGTAAGATCTAAACGGCGAAAGCAACAATGGTAATGTTGCTGCCGGAATCAAACAAAGCCACCACGGCGCCCATTTAGCAACACCACTCCCAGATTCGACTCGCCAAGGGATGCGGCGGGTACAATACCTCTCCGCGATGTCCAGCTGCAGTCCATAGGCTCCGGGCGGCGTGATGGGGCAGTTTGGCAGCAGGTGGCCGGTCTCGCCACACTTGAAACAGCGCGGACCCGCCTCTCTTTGGCTCTGGCTGGCGCTTCTGCAGCGCTGCCGAGGGGCTCCGGGTGGCCGCCTCTCCCTGCCGGGTTCCCGCAGCAGGCTTTTCTGACCCCCAAGTCGGAGGACCGCCAACTGACGCTCCAGGACGCCGAGGAGGCCCGACATATTTTGATAGGCGTGTCCCGACCTGCTGGGCGAGGGAACTGGGCATTCGCATTGACCAGGCCTTCACAGGCCACCCGCCGACCACTTTCCGCCTGCCGCTCTCTGGCCCAAGCCAGCGCCCATCTTGCCCCAGAACTCAACGCCTGGGCGCGAAGGGCTTTTCGGGTCAAAGACCCAGTTCCGCCATTCGCTTCTGCTGGCCCGGCTAATGCCGTGAAGGGCCAATATTTCGGGCTTGAGGAGGTCGTAATTAGCGCCTCCTCCTCAGGGAGGTCATAGGTTCGCAGCGCTGGTCCTTTAGGTATGGCGCCAAGATGGACGCCCACTGACCGCTGCCACTCGCTCCGGTGGCCGCCCTCTCAAACATGCCCAGGTAGGCATCGACCCTCCGGGCCCATCGGTACTATAGGATGAGGCGGCTGCCTGGGCGGGGTCTGGTCTCGCCTGGGCTTCCACTAACCTGGCCTCGTGGCCTCCAGCTCCCGGTTGGTAGCGGCTGCGCTTGCTGCAGGGCCTGAGCTGGGCGCTCATTCCCTGCAGCACGGTGTTCAGGTCCTGTCCTCCGCCATTCCGGGATCTCTATCCTGCCGCTACGCCACTTGTAAAAGACCGAGAGACAGTAGCAAGGGTTGGGGTTTTCCGCCCCGTGATATTGTACAGAAAAAAAAACAGGTCAAAATCATAAACCAAAGAGTTCATAATGCGCACACGACGACTCCTGGCCGCGGCCATTTTATTGGGGAGGAGCCGGAAGTGGAGGAATGTCGGGAAGGACCGCAATGGGAGGATGGGAAGGATGACGCCAGGGCAAGATGGCGGAGGAAGGGCGTGAAGCATCGTGACTGCGTCATCCATGCCTATGGTGCAGGACGGCCTTTTGCCTATGAGGAAGCAGAGGGAGAAAGTTAATACCCCACCATTCCCCTGGCTAAGCAGTGGTTTCCCAGGTGCTGTCGAATCAACTGGGCTTTCCTATCTGCACAAGTATGACAACATATATATATATATACATATCTACATATATACACATACACACACACACACATACAACACATATATATATATATAGAGATATATATATATATATATATATATATATATATATATATATATATATATATATATATACACTCTTTAAGTGAGCAACTGTTGCTGGGGTGCCAGAATCCATGAAGGGAAGAAAAATCAAAAACATTATTTGTATCAAAATCTTTTTATTTATCATCGTTCC